>NW_024424453.1:27027471-27063910 GCF_017311325.1 Ursus maritimus
ATATATATATATATATATATATATATATATATAGTGATTCCTTTCTTGAATCAGAAAGCAAATATATAGAAGACAGACGTGCTTTCCAAAGCTAGGAGACTCCATCCAAATAATGGGCCAGATGCGTTTTCCAGGTGTCTTCCTGCTGACCGGGGAGCCCTGGAAAGTCTGGCCCTGATGCTGGCATCTCTCTCTACTCTTCTGTCCGGTGTCAGCCATGCTTCCATTTCCACTGGTTTTGAAAGGCTGTGACCTTTAATAATTTGGTGTTTATATTTTTCTACCCTTTGCTCCTTCTGCCCATGTTAAAGCACTCTCCAAATGGACTCCCTGGTGGTGACCTGTGGCTCCTGGGGTTTATAGGGATCCCCTGGGCAGGGGCCGGTGAGACAGTCCTGTCTTCCTTTAGCTAATTTGTTCAAGGGATTTCTGTAAATGGAGATTCCTTAAAGCAGGGTCCACCCCGCCATTATTACCCAGAGCAGAGCTGTCAGAGGCGTCAATGTTTAGGAAGAACACTGAACTGGATGAATGAGGCGGTGTAATTGGGCACTGATCCAGCCTTGAATCCCACAGCAGGAAAGGGGGGCCTTTCATCCTCCTGCAGCCCTGCCTCCCTCCTCTCACTTGCTGGGAGACACCAGAGTGCTGTCAAGGGAGCCCAGCCCAGAGAAGAGAGCTCACAAATGAGATCTGAGGCCCTTTAAAGATCTCACATCTAACAGAGGAGGATTTCCTCTAACAGGCAGGGGACAGATGCACTGCAGGCCTGGAGAGAGACATCAGAGAAGGGGGCTCTCCCCTGTGATGAGGGCATTCAGGCATGAAGCCAGCGGGGAGCAGGGCCGGAAGCACTGCGGCTTGCTGTGTGTCTCCCAGGCCAGGCTGACAGCCTGGTCCTAGAATCTCAGGGTCCCGGAGGCAGAGCCAGGAGGGGCCCTCGCTCTGCACTTGGCTCCAGAGGGAAAGGGATTGGCGTGGTTCCCACGGTAGGTTAGCGGTCAGGCTGGGCAGGGCCTTCTAAACCATGAAGACACAGGCCGAGTTTCTCCGTCGGACACTTCTTTCTATTCCTCTCTCAGATCTTCGTCTCCAGCCACACAGGGTTGAGTGTGTCCAGCCCCGCAGCCCTGCTAACCCAGCGACAGACACCCTCTCTCCCCCTGTGAAATCCCCGGCTCCTCTCACCTCTCTCCCTCTTGCGAACATTCTCATTCGGGACTTTTTATCAGGCAGGCTCTGATCCCAGGATCGAGTTGCTCATTCTGCTCGGCGACTCCTGATGCCTCCACGTGTCGCAGCGGGCACATGGGGTGGACGGTGGCAGTGCTGCTGGGCTTTGTCCTGGGCTTTGCCGCCTGAATGAAGGCGCTTCAAGTCAGCTCTACACCATGGGCTTCTCCTGCCCATTGCTCTAAAGCCCCCTGTTCTCTGACGGTGATTATGACTCACAGGCTCGGGACAGGCCCTGCCCTCCTGCCCCGCCCACAGCACCGTTACAGACCTCTCCCCCCCAGGCCCTTGTGACTGAGCTGACACCGCCCGCACACACCCTCACGGCCTCCACACCTGCACCCACTTCTGCTTTCCCTCGGAATAAAGCCCGGGCTCCTCAGTGAGGCTCGCCAGGCCCTTGGCACTCGGGGCTACTGACCTCTCCAGCTGCGGCCTGCACACAGTGTCCCCACCCCTTGGATCCAGTCAAAGTCAACCCGGAGCCCCGGGTGCAAGCGTCTCCGCACCGCATGCGTGCTGGCCCCTGCCAGGACTTCTCTTCCCGCACCTCGCTCTTCCCAGGGCTCGCTTGCACCCCTGCCGGCCTCCTCCCCCCGCACTGGGGGACCGTCCTGGTCAACGTGCTCACTCAGAAGGAGAACACCTCGGTGTGGAGGGCTGTGCCAGGACCCCAGACCCGGATCGCCTGACCTGGGAACCTGAACGTCGCCCTTGGCGCCAAGCCACCGCCCCTCGTGCGCAGGAAAACGGCTGTCCCCCCGCTTCAACAACTGTTCCAGACCCAGACCGGTCATATCACCGTGAAGGGGCTTTTCAGGCTTTCTGAGCCACCCTGGCTGCTGTTCCCTCGCTGCCCGGGGCACTCGGTGGGAAAGGTGGTCCACGCACTTCAGGTTTTTTTCCTTTTTAAAAAACTTTTCTTCTATCAATATTTGATGAGGGTAATTTCAAAGACTTGTTTAGTATGATCTGCACATAAGGAGCCCTTCCGAGTATTTATCACGCTCGGGGTATAATTACATTCAAATCCTGAGACACTGTTGCTAGGTTACTGTTGCTCGAGGTTCCTCTGACTTCCATGCTCGAGGTGCTCCGCCTCCCCCTGGTGATATTAGGGGCAGGGGACTGGCAGGGTAGGGCTCACCATTCCCCTAATGAAGGTGAGACTCTGGGGTCTCTCTCATATATATATATACATATATACATATACTTATATATGACAGAGAGAGAGAGAGAGGATGTGCATGGTATGTGTGGCAGGCAGGGGCACTTTGCATACCTCCCCAGGTGGGGCTGGATGTGCAGATCACGTGGTTCCTGCAAGCAAGATTAAAGAGCCAGGGAGGGGATAAAGAGGGCAGTTGCTGCCTTGAGAGACTCCCCGGGAAGGAATCCTCTCTGAGCCTTCCCTTCCGCCCTGCGTTCTCCCTGAGAACCTAGCACGCATCCTGCAGCCTTCGAGGGCCCCAGGAGGAGTTCCGTTCTGACGGCAGGAGGCTGCCCTTGTCCAAGGACACAGGCTGCTTCTGAGGGGAGAAGCACCTGCCTTTGGGCTGAACAGCGATCCCAGGCGAAAAATCAGGATGAAGAGCCCAAGGCCAGCCCTCCCCCTCGTGAGACTCCGCCCAGCACAGCCTCACGGTGGCTTCTATAAACTGGGGGAGGGGTGGCTGGAACCTGGAACCTCAGCGGCCGCCCCCGTGCCTGGGGTGTGGAGGCCGGGCAGAGGACCTTCTTTCACATTCCCCGAAAGTCTCAAATGTAGGCTTTGATGTTATTTCCAAGTGAGGCTAAATCACAACCACTGCTCTTCTTTTCCTTTTTCTTTTCTTTTCTTCCTCTTTCTTTCTTTCTTTCTTTCTTTCTTTCTTTCTTTCTTTCTTTCTTTCTTTCTTTCTTGTTTGCCACAGTTAAAGGAGTCAACTTGCTAAATGTAAGTCTTTAAAATATACCACACATTTATAACTCTGTTTTGGCATTTATGTCTCTTTTCAATCAACCGGGGCCTCTCAGCGTGCAAAGTGGCCCGCGCCCCGTCTACCTCCAGAAAGCCTGGTTTCATTTCTCCCCGCGCGCCTGGCACCTTGCAGTACATTGCTAATCCACGGATGCTGCCTTTGTGGCCGCACATTGATTAATGGCTGGTCAGGGCTGAACCCACACATTTGTGTTTAATGCACTAATGAGTCAGCACTACTGGCCTTGGGGAAGAAAAAAGGCAAATAAAATCCGGGCAGATGGGTTCAGGACCAAGTTTAGCATTGGATTTGCATTTCCTGACTCTGCTGCCCAATCTATTTCCCATTGGCCTTTAGAAATGCACTAGATTGAATTGTGTTTCCTATTGCAAATTTTAAATAAGGTGGATGATACAGTAGGCATTGCTCTCCACAATCCCCTGGGTATAGCTGCAAATATGCTTTTAAACCTCAGAGCAATTTCCCCAGTCATCACAGAGCAATAATTGCTATTTAAAAAGAACACACACACACACACACACACACACACACACACACACACAGTGTTTGTAGCTCATCGGTGGGGAATATCGATTGTTGTCAATTTTTAATGCAAAAAATAATTAAAGACTTAGCATCTGTTCAAAATATTTACAAACAGATTAACTATTAGTGTTTATCTTCAAAACCACAAGCAAGATCTGGAGATGATTCTTTGAGACATCAGCCGGGTAAAACATTTTGTTTCAACGTGAAAAGTTCCTTAGGCTTTGTGTCGGGGGACGCCTGCCAAGGGTAGATTTTCCCAGTTGGTGAGAAGGTTAGCTAAGCTGGTGAAGGCTGATTCTGTACAAGACGGCAAAGGATTCCTGGATTCTTTTAAATGATACTGGAGAGTGAGAAGGGGATGTCACACTGGTTAATTGTGAGATTCTTTGTTTTAAAGAATCACACATCTGAACTTTGTATTTGCCAGTTGGCTTGTTACCAACAAGAATAGTCATTTCTGGTTTTGTTGACCACAGGGCCTTGACTCAGTCTCTGCTCTGGAGGTCTTCCCAGTCTTGTGAGAGAGGGTAAGGCAACACAAAAATAACCATCTGTATCATCCAGGAAAACAGAACCCATCCTAGATAGTTCAGTTGAGGGAGTTTGCTATGGAAGAATAGTTACAGCAGGGTTGGAAGAACTGAAAACAGGGGATGGTGGGGCGACCCAGGGATTAACAAGAGGTCAACAAGAGAAACCACCATCACCCAGGCTCGTGAGGCAAAGGATGAAGATGGAGGGACTGAGAGAGCCCCGGAGCCGGGGCTGCCTGGTGGGAGCTGAAGTCAGGTGAGCATACAGCTCTTGCCTGTGATTTCCCTCCCCAAGGTGGAGAGAGGGAGAAATTCCCTAGGTTCTCCCTCTCTCCTGTCTTCCATACTCTTGTGCTTGCCTCCTCCTGGCAGAGCCTAACCACAAGGCAGTGAGCATGTGTGCTTGGGAAAAGTAGTTGGCTGTGGCAGGCCTCTGAGGCTCAATGCAGGGAGGGAGACAAGGACGAATCTGAGGGTCATTGGCAATTAACAGGCACACCACCTCAGGCCCAGTGCCAGACGAGGAAAGGGAGCTAAGACAGTGAGGGAACCCAGAGGAGGGAATGGATGTCTTTTATGGGGAAATCAAGGAAGGCTTTCTAGAAGAGGCACCACCTGCAACGGGCCTCAAAATATAAAGAGGATCTCATCAATAAGGCTAGGGGTGGGTGATGGAAAGACAGATAACACTCATATGGGACTGCAGAGAACATCCACTATGAGGGAGAAATTGTTTTGAGATGATAGGAGATGGAACCAGACTTTGATGGGACCAGGTTCCTTGAGGTATATAGTCGAAGAGGCTAGGCTTGATTGAAGACGAGCCAGAGACAAGGGCTGTCAGGTGGTTCAGGAAGCTGACTTAGACAGAGATTGGTGTGCACGGAGTTCATGAGGGGGTGCTGTTGGGGTCAGCACAGATAAGGAAAAGGAAACAGGTCAAGATTGGGCAGAAGGGGGAGCTGGACTGTGAGGCGGCCACTACAGGCCTCAGCCAACCCCCCGGGGAGCTCTAGAGCTGGGAGCACCCTTCAGAATTGTCCTGAGTTGGGACGAGGGAGATAGGCCTTTCTCCCTTCGCATGGGCCAGTCACTGGGTGCAGGCTGCCCCCCAGAGCGGTGTGACTCCGGGGGAGGCAACCCGCCTCAGTCAAGGAGAATTCCTGGCTAGGGTGGGCAGCCCCAGTAGCACTCCCATCTGCAGGAGGGACGAGGTCCTTCGGTTCCCATGTAGGCAACACACCACACTGTCCCTAGGCCCCGCTAAGGGAAGGAAAATTAGGGTACCTACTCTGCAGTCACTCATGTTACTTCTCTTCCAGGCCACTCCCGGTGACGGCAGTGTCTCCAACCTCCCTTCACAGGCAAGGAGGCTGCGGCCCAGAGAAAGCAACTTGCTCAGTATCCCTAGTCAGTAAGCGAAGGACCTGAACCCAGGTCAGCCTGACCTTACGCCCATGGGACCAGGCGGAACTCTCACGGTGGGGAGCCTCTTCTCTCTGTAGAAGGAAGTCAGGACATGACCGAGAGGGAGGGGTCAGTGGTGAGATGGAGGATGGTTTCTAGAAAGCTGAAAAAAAATCAGAAACAACAGAGCTGAATGTGATAACAGAATAAAAGGACTGATTACGAAGCAATAGAGAGAGCCAGGTGAGGTGAGATCGCACGGATGTTTTCTGGCACTTAATGGCGTTTTTCACTCTTTTTGGCCCCTCGGTAAACTTCTTACTTATGTTGAAGAATTCTCCATCTTATGAGCCCAGGCAGGAGAAGCTGACAATGGCAGGTTGTCACTTTGCCAGGCTCCCCTGCAGCCTGGTGGCGCCCAGGTCTCGGGCTTCCCTACTCACCCACCCACCCCTCCAGCTTCGGCACACACAGGTGGGGGGGGGGGGCTCGAGGAAGCTGCTCTGGTGGCCACAGGGCAGAGGTGGGAGTGTGGCCTCACAAGGGTTTGGGGATGGCACTGGGACCTTGGCGGACTATTTGGCAGCAGAATTTTGAGCACATTTTGAACATTGCTCCTAGCTGGCCTCTCCTACGTCTGGCTCCTTCACCCTCCTGCCAATTCTGCGAGTGACCCAATATCCTTTAAAAAACATTATCTTGAAATAATTTCACACTTGTAAAATATTGCAAAAAATAATAAACTCATAAACACTTCACCCAGATTCCCAAAACGCTAATGTTACCACGCTTGTGTTTTCGCGCTCTCTCACATTTCTTTATCTATCAATCCTACTATAGTAATAATTGTTTCAGCTAAGATTCACCAATGGATGCCAAATTAATGGCTGAAAGAATGATAAGAAATAAGATTTTTACATAGTCTCAAAATATATTCCCTTAATTATAGAGAGGAAAGAGTAGCTTTACAGTAAAGAAACCTGATAGATGTCCCCTTAACCCAGAGATCAAATTTAACATCATGAGCAAGGGGACAAATCAATGCTGTGTGCATCTTGGTAGGACTTGACAGATGGACGCACCGTCCCTTTGGTGGCTTTCCTGCGAAGACGCACAACCTGAACTTACTACCGAGGAAACATTAGAAGAAGCCAAGCCAAGGTTCATTCTACAAAATAACTGACCTCTTTCCCTTAATATGATTTTCGTATTTAAGGCAACACTCTATCCAAGTGTTCTGTAACTTGCATAGCACCAAACCAATGTAAGATCATTCTCATAGTTTTTTCCATGATGAAGTCTATGCTGGCGAGGAAGTGCCTGAATGGGGCACCATTCCAAGGGTTGGCTGCCATATTGCCAGGGACCCCCGTGGGCAGCAAGTGGACAGAGAGGGAGCAGAGGCAGGTGAGGAATGCTGGGGGACAGGGTGTTGGATACAATGCCCAACATCCAGCGATGATTTTGGGTCTCAGTTTTCCACCGCCCCTTATGCTCCATGGCTGTACAATTGTGACATATTTACTCCGTTTCCTGTCAAGCGGTGAGAGTGACAAAGTGGCAAAGGCATAGGCTGGGGGCTCACACTTTCTGAGCACTAACCTAGCACTGTACCTGTACGGTAGGTTGCGTTCTCCCTAGTGCGAGCCACTGTGTGGCGGTGGTTAATTGCCAAGGCTCTTGAATGAGTTTCTTCATCTGTAAAATGGGGGAAATGATAATGCCTAGTTCACAGGCATGAGGTGAGGATTAAATAGGGTACGGAGTGTAAGGTTTCTAGCACTGCGAGCCGCCCCCGTGAACACACAAATGTTGGCTGTAAGTATGAGCAGAAGGGTGTTGGATTAGATGCTGTGCTTGAGGTCACTCGGCCCTGAGAAACCAAACAGGTATGGAGCCCAGACTTGCATTTTCCGTACCAACATTCTCCTCTGTGTGAAGCACAGAGATGAGGACTGATAGAGGGGGCTGGGACTGGAGATCAAACATCCATTTCACAGACAAGGAAACCAAGGGCAAATGGAGAGCTCCGGTCTCCCCAGGATCAGTGTTCCTCCTCTTTGCCAGCTTCCTCTCTCACCTCCATTTGCACTAACCTTGGCGCCCGGGGAGGTGGGCAGAGAGCTCATAACTCTGTAATTGCCCTGTGGATTTTATGGGCCCATATAACGGCGTGCTGTGCAAACTTCTATGAGTATTTATTACAATGTCCACTGAAATCATTAACACTTTCATTACCCGGATTCAAGGGCCATGAGAGGCTTGGCTTCCCCACTATGACCCCTTTTGTCTGTAGATTTTAAATAAAACTTATGAGAACATTGCGTGCTCATCCCAAGTCGAGGAGGTGTTCTCAGTGTCTTGCAGATCTGGACGGAATTAGAAATCCAGGATCAACTATTTATCCTTTTCAGTTCTGTGCTGGCTGGAAGGGGCCAAGTGGAGATTACTAGGCCAGTCAGTCCACAATATTTATTACTTCTCCTTGAAACTTGGATTTCGCCGGCAAAGCTGATTTCTGAGTGACCTCATGTCTTCTGAGATTGCATTTTCATTTTGGATTCCATGATTTCTGGCAAGTTAGGAGCTTGAGCATTGGGCACCGAAAAAAGACAAAAATGTAATTCTTACTTCCTTTGAAATATGTGACTATACATTATAGGTGACTATATCTGATAAAATTAGGATACTGCCTCTAATGTACTTAAAATCTACGGTAAAGACTCAGAGCTGTTTATCAGAATTTTTTTAAGTGAAGCCTTAAGCTCATGGTGCTAAGAGAATTACTAAGAGAATTACTAATCATGATCATTAGCAAGAAGTGATCAGGCAGAAAAGCCAGTACCTGGAAATCTCTCTCTGGTCAGGTAAGATCAGGACAGGGGTGGTTTATTTTCTCAGCGCGGAGGCCTGTCAGGGAGCTTACCTGATTAAACTAAATGCGCCTTTTGCACATTACAAAATTCAACTCCCCCATCTATATGCAGGGAAATGTCCTAAGAACTATAAAGAAAATGCAAAATTGAATTGAATCCTACTTGTCTGGGATACAAGTTGTTTTGTTGTGTTTTTGCTACTTGTAGTTGTCGCTTACAGTGGATGGAGTTTATCCTCCTCCATTCATGGCCCACTTACCATTACTGGTGCTTCCCCAGCCTTCTCTTCCTTTACACTCTGGGGCACCTGGGTGGCTCAGTTGGTTAAGCATCTGCCTTCCGCTCAGGTCATGATCCGGGGTCCTGGGATCCAGAGGGGCTCCCGGCTTAGTAGGGAGTCTGCTTTTCTCTCTCCCTCTGCCCCCCAACCCGCTCATGGCTCTTGCTCTCTCTTATAAATAAATTAAAAAATATATTTATATTTACCTTCCCCCTTTTGCCCCCCACACCATGTGCCCAATTCCTTCCTCCCCAGAGACAACTGCATTTGTGGATTTGGTGTCTCTCTTTTTTGGTTCTATATGTTTTCATAAAATGTTTACTGTTTGCTGCATGTATTTTTAATGTATGTATGTAAGTAGTATTGTGTTACCTAATCTCCTTCTGTTTCTTACTCTTCTCACTAAATACTATGTTTTCAAGATTCACTCATGCTGCTGTGTTTAAATCTAATCTGTGTCTCCTAATTGCTGCCTCGTGCTCCGTTCAGACTTCAGTGTGTGCGGGAGTGCAGTGTGCTGCGGATGGGGTCTGGCTGACCTTCCGGAAGAACAACTGTGCAGACTCTGGGGAGAGCAGGCTGGAGTCAGTGGGGGCGGGGCAGCCTGGAAGAACTCAAATCATCCCAATGAGAGGTCGCCTGGGCCAAGTACTGGGAGTGGAAAAGAGGGGGACCGTGTTAGACTTCTGTCGAGGTAGACAGTGTATTTTGACTTCATACTGGACAGAAGGAGTGAGGAAGAAGGGAAAGAGTCAGAGATAACATTAGAATTTGAGCCTGAGGGGCAGGGTGGATTGAAGTACCAGCGATTGAGGGAGGAGACAGCAGAAGGCAAGGATATAGTGGGGAGAGAGAGAGAAGAATAGGATGGCCCGAGGCGAGACACACATTTATTCATTCGGTCAACATTTATTGAGTACTTATTATGTGCCTTCTAGAAAAACAGGCGGGGATGGGGTATACAGCAATCTCTACCCTCATGCGGAGGAAGACACACATTCACAAAACATCATTGCAAGTTATCACAAGGGGATGCTGGAATATGAAGAGCCCTGATTTAGGTAGGAAATCAGGACAGTGTTCTTAGGGGACATCACCCCTCAGCTGAATCCTGGATGGCTAGGAGCTACCCAAGGTGTCAAGTGAAGGGAAAGGCATTCCACAGGGAGGAACAGCACAAGCAAAGGTCCGGAAGTGGGAAGGAAGTGGGCACACGTGAGATGCTGGAAGCAGACCAGGGTGGTTGAGGCACAGGGAACAGGGGAGGCCTGGCGTGGGCTGGATCCTGCAGCATATCCTAGGTCTTCTTTGACTTTTTGAACCTCGTCTGAAGAGGAATGGGAAATATCAAATGTTAATTACGGCCTGCCATGCTCCAGTGAGCAGTTCAAACCTGGGCCATGTGGAGAAGGTTCTAGAGAGGCAGTGTGGAAGGACGGGAAGATTTTTGGGGTGGGGGCAGTGTTCAGGCAGAGGGGTGGCATATAGCTCCCCCCTGGACAGGGGACCGAGCTTGGCTTGTTGGAGGAGTGAAAGAAGCAGGTGTGGCTCACGTTTAGAGAATGCAGGGCAAACTTAGAACCCTCAGAGCTTGGAAGCCATTCTATGGAGTTTCTAAAAGGAAGCCATCCGCAGGGCCTGAGGCAGGAGGGAGCCCTGTCTGATGTGGGGGGGTTAAAATCTCATTTAGGCTGCTGTGTGGGGAGCAGATTGGATAGTGAGAAGGAAACACTCAGGAGCGGGTGCAGTTCTGCAGGTGAAGGGTGGGAGTGGTTGGACTGGGGGTGGCAGAGGAGATGGGAAGAAGGAGACTGATTTGAGAGGTTTGAGGTCGAGTTGGCTGGGTTTGATGATGGATTAGGATGGGGGGGCAAGAGGCTCTGTCAGTGTGGCGGTGGCAGGTTGAGCTGGAGCTGCCTGTCGGATATGCAAATGCAGATGTCCCCGGATCACTTGGATATGACACTCTGACATGTAGGGGATGGTTTAGAGGCCGTGAGATCAATCTCAGAATCATTTGTGCTGTGGAGAAAAGGGAGACCATGAGAATAGGTGAGATCTTCAAGGAAGATTGTGTAGAGACATAATTTGGGAAATGCCTATTTGGAAAATAAATTTTTATTGAAGATTTTAAATTTTGTTATTCACTTTGAGACATTAAAAATGCAATTGCAAGTAAAGAAAATATAACATAATCTCGTTTTTCCATCATCATGAATATATTTGATCCTATCTGCTCCACTGAGAAAAAAAAAAGAAATAGAATATTACAATCTCAACCCCCAAACTCCTGACAAGCACACCCATGAGTTTGGTGGCAGGAGGCTTTTTTGAGATACTGATTCATCTTTTCTCCGTGTGTTTTTCCTTCCCTGACCCAGGCAGGTCACAGGCTGTGCTTACAAGGCAGGGCTCTGGATGTTTCTGAGGTCAAGGGTGTCTGAAGAAGATGGGCAGGGTAGAAATAAGGAGGATTTCGCCGTGATTGAACGGAGTTCCCTGAGCAAGTACTGTGGTCTTGGAGTGGAGCAGCTGTGTCTTTTCCCTGCCTCGGCCGGGACTCCAGGCAGAGTGGCCTGCCAGCCCTGCCAAGCCTCCCCCGGGCAAGCATGGTGGGGAAGGAGCAGGGCCACACACAGCCTACGGAGCTCAGCCAGTGGGGTTCACAGTGGTAATCCAGAAAAAACCAATAGCCTATTACCAGACTGTCCTCCTCTATGTACTAGCCCTGTGTTCTGCCTAAGGACCACGGCATAACCCCTTAGGGGGAGGCGAGGAAGCCCCTAGAATAACTGAGGCTGAATTTCCCACCAACCCAGCAGGATGAGAGCTCAGTGTTGAAATCTAGTTAATTAACAGGAAATAAAGAAATAAAGTATTTCTTGAACGCTTGCATCTCTAGACAGAAATTCATACCCAATATAAGTCTACTTAAATGAGAGGAGAACATGAGGGAGATGGAGTAGGAGGAGGACAAGAACCACCAGTTTTGGGGGAAAAGGCAGCTCTAAAGAGAGTGACCAGGGGTGTGATGCAGGGCAGGAAGGCTGGGGACAGGATGGTGATCCACCTGCCGTGATGGGAAGCTTTTGAGAGCACAGAGTGCCTAAGGGGAAGGGTTGAGAAGAGAATGGGAAGGGAAACTTGAGTAGATTCCAGTCAAGAAGGTTATTAGTGCCCAGAAGAGAAGAAGATTTAAATTTGTTTTGTTTTGTTTCAGGCTAGGAGTCACTTGAGGCCATTTCAGTCCTGAGATAGAGCGAGAAGTAGGAGAGTCTGAGTAAGAAAGATAGAGTGGAACTCTGGTGGAGGGAGGCGCCTGAGCTTATGGCAGCCAGGATATCCTGCAAAAGGGGGGCTTCCCCTGTAAGGAGATGGGGTTCACCCCCTGGGCCTGCAGGAAGGAGGACTGCATGGCTCCATGTGGAGTGACCTTTGAAGTAAGGAGAGGTTACTGAGGAAGCACATGGTGGATGGCCTTGATCTTCATAACAAACATAGAGAGAGATCAATGTCTGCCCATCAAAGACTTGGGAATAATAGAAACATTTAGGATCTGTACAGAGAGAACACAATAAAGAATCATTAAGGCTGGATATAAGTACAATCATAAAATGTTACCGTTACGATTGCATCCTCTATGGTAGGCACTGTTCTGTGCCTACTACGTGATAATTCAATTCATTAGTATAATTCTTATACATTCTTAGTTTCTTTATCCCCACTTTTTGATGAGGAAACTGAGGCTTAGAGAGGTTAAATAATGTAAGCTCATTAAATAATATAACCTTGTGGCCACTGACTAAGGAAATAACAGAGCTAGGGTTTCTTTTTTTTTTTTTTAATGATTTTTTATTATATTATGTTAGTCACCATACAGTACATCCCCGGTTTCCGATGTAAAGCTCGATGATTCATTAGTTGCGTATAACTCCCAGTGCACCATGCAATACGTGCCCTCCTTACTACCCATCACCAGTCTATCCCATTCCCCCACCCCCCTCCCCTCTGAGGCCCTCAGTTTGTTTCTCATAGTCCATAGTCTCTCATGTTTCATTCCCCCTTCTGATTACCCCCCTTTCTTTATCCCTTTCTTCCCCTACTGATCATCCTAGTTCTTACGTTCCATAGATGAAAGAAATCATATGATAGTTGTCTTTCTCTGCTTGACTTATTTCACTTAGCATTATCTCCTCCAGTGCCGTCCATGGTGCAGCAAATGTTGAGAACTCGTTCTTTCTGATAGCTGAGTAATATGTATATATGTATATATGGACCACAACTTCTTAATCCAGTCATCTGTTGAAGGGCATCTTGGCTCCTTCCACGATTTAGCTATTGTGGACATTGCTGCTATGAACATTGGGGTGCATATGGCCCTTCTCTTTACTACGTCTGTATCTTTGGGGTGAACACCCAGTAGTGCAATGGCTGGATCATAGGGTACAGAGCTAGGGTTTTAACCAGTGTACCGGACACCAAAGTCAGCCTTAATCCTTTGAAACACAGCAGTGCAAAGCCCTGAGTTGCAGTGAATGAGCCATGTCATAGGATGCTCTCCAGCAACTTGGAGTCAGGAGGCTTGCTGGATGCTATGGGGGGAACTGGTTTAAGAATCCCCTTAACCCAGCTGGATGAAGACATGAGTGTGGTTGTTGGGAAGTCCCTGCCCAGGCTCTTCAAAGAGGGACCTGATAGTCTGGCCGAATAGAGAATATGAAGGAGTGAAAGCACTGGAGAGCAGGGCCGAAGGCAGAGTCCAGAGTTCATGTGTGTGCAGGTGGCATCTGAAGCCGTGAGGCAGGTAAGCTCTCCCAGGGGCAGAGTGCAGAGTGTGGGGAAGAAGGGACCCGGGAGCAGGTCTGGAGGAATCCCAGTATGAAGTCAACAAAAGAGGGGAGACTTGCAAAGGAGACAGGACAAATGTTGGCAGGAAATCAGGGAGTGGGGCAGTGGTGTGTCACCAGAGCAAAGGGAAGGAGTGGGTATCAAGAAGTAGGGAGTGTCCAACTGGGCCAGTGAGAACCTGGCAGGTGAGTGAGATGAGGACCCAAATGTGCCCATTGGATTTGGGGCATGGAGGTCTCTGGTGGCCCAAGCAAGAGCTGTTCCAGTGGAATGATGGGGTCTAAAGCCACCTGGGAGTAGGTTGACGAAGAATGAGAAGTGTAAGTAGGAAGCGTGAAACCACCTTTCCAGGAGGTTTGGTATCAAGGGTACAGAAGGATGAGGCAACAGCTGGAGGGGTACACAAGGCTGAGAGAAGGCAGTGTTTGAGTGGAAAAGACCATGAGTATTTAAAGTGGGTGTTTCTCTTTGGGAGAAATCCATTTGAGAGGGAACTGGAGAAAGGAGGGATTGTGGATAAGCCTCTCCTGACAAGGCAGGAGAAGATGGATCTTAAGCCATGTGGACAAACCAGCCTTTGTTGGTGGGAGGGAGAAAAGGCCAGGGAACAGGAGGGAGGGGGTGGGCTTGCGTGCTTGGTGGTGGGTGGGCGAGACAGTTCTGGGGAACAGACTCAGTGTTCCCCGTGAAATAGGAGGCAGGGTTGGAAGTCAAGAGTGAGGCAAGAAGTGAGGGTGTCAGAGGTTTGAGGAGGGTATCTCCCTGCCTCGGAGCTGATGAGTGGAGAGTGGCAAGCTCGCTGAGTGGCGTCGGGAGTCTGTCTGAGAGTGGTCACTGTGATTGCACGGTGAAATGGATCTGTCCAGCGGTCCTTTCTCAATAAAACTCAGCAGCTTACACTCTGCCTCAGGACACCAGGAAAGCTGGGTCCTTTCAGAGCTGGCTTTCTGCCAGATGGGTGTGACATAAAGCCAGGGAGGCCGAGGAGTAGTGAGTTCTGACGAAAGTGTTATGGAGTGATGGGCCACCAGATCGAAGTTTGATAAAGAGGAGAATGAAGAGAGAAGCTAGCTGAGAGATGGGTGCACAGTAAAGGGGGTTAATTGTCTGGAGATTCTAGTGAGATTCTAAAAGCACTGGGGAGAGGCTGACCAAGCTAACTGGAGAGGAAGTGGAGACCTGCGCAGTAAAGGAATCATGATGACAAGATTTAGGTGGTTTGGGGAGTAAGTGACCAATGTGGAATAGGGAAGAAGGTCATTGGGAAGGAGGAGGTCAAGAGACTGAGAGGTCAGAGCACTGGATGGTCATCCACGAGGACCCTGAAGTCACATGACGGGCCAGAGTTGTCTATGACTGAGGACGGCAGAAAGATGGCAGCACTGAGAGGGGAAGAAGTGGTACAGCCAATAGCCTTGGAAAGGGTGCATTTACGCCTGAAATGCCGCAATCTGAGATTCCTTTTTTTTTTTTTTAAGAGAGAGAGGAGAGCAAGCGAGTGTGGGGGGAGTGACAAGGGAGAGGAGGGGAGGGCAGAGGGAGAGGGAGAGAGAGAATCTTGAGCAGGCTCTACCCCATGCAGGGCTCCATCTCACAACCCCAGGATCATGACCTGAGCGGAAATCAAGAGTCCAACACTGAACAGATGGAGCCGCCCAGGCGCCCCTGAGATTCCTTTTCTGACTTAAGATGTCATCCCCTTGAAGTTGCAAAGATTCTGAGGAGGAGTAATACACCGAGCTTCGTGAATCATTTATTCTTTGGTATAAATGAGTTTCTCAGTAGTTCACAGAGAACACTTTTTGGCCAGGAGAACTAAAAAGGCATATGGAGTGAGAGGAAATGGCTAAGCCTAGAAAATGTCATCACAGTCAATCCCAGGAAGCAACACAGGGCAATTGGCTCAGTGTAGCAGGGAAGTTGTAGTCAGGCAGGTGGAGCTCCCCTGGCTCACAACAGCCCTGTGAGCAAGCAGGGGGCACCATGACACTTAATTCAGGCTTCCAGCTCCTCAGAGTTGTGTGAAATCTGAGCAGGGATCACAGTCCTGGACAACCAAGACAGACCACAATTTGCCCCAATAAAGATCATTTCTAGGCTGCAGGCTGCTGACCTGGCTGCCACCGCTACGGAGCGGTGAATTTTCTAATTGGAGAGGTAGGGCTGTACAGACTTAGCCAGTAAATTATAGGCCCCCTCTCATTACAGGAAGCAGATCACATCCGTATATTTTGAGAAACAGATCATATTGTATGTCCATACCTCATCCATCAACCCATCCACCCAAAACCAAGCATTTATTGCTCAATTTCTACACGCAGGCCTTTTGGTGAGGAGTATGCAGAGATATGAATAAGACATGATTCCATTCTTCAAAAGAGATCATCACTTGGGGAAGGGACAGAAAGACAGGTTAGATAAATAAAGGAATAAAATGCTGTTTGGTAAATTCCGCAACAGTGAATTGTGCAAAATAGCCAGGGAACATAGTAGAAGAAGTAACTACCTTTGCATACATTTTTTTTTTTTCTAAATCAGAAGACAGACTAACTAAACTAAAACATTGGTCAGAAATGTCCTAGAAAAGTCAGTGCCTGTTTGGGTAGGGAATAAGACACATGCGCCTTCTCAAAATTGCTAAAATTAAAGGTTTCAGAAGGTCCTAGCACCTGGACAACTGTCCTGGTGTTGGTATGAATGGGAAGCGTTTTGCTGTGGTTTTGAGATGAAGAATATTCTAAATGAATAGCAGAAGCATTTTGTTGAGCGAGCATACCTATACAACGAAGAAAATCCACGTGAAATCATGTAACCGTGGTTTTCCTCCTGCTTGGGAAGGTGTCAGAGCATCCTTGAGGCTGGCAGGGAAGGGATCCCAGAGATATCCCTGTACTTTATCTTTGGGACGTAGAACCCAAGATCTCAACAGCGCCTGGAGACCCGGAAGCTTTCCCCCTTGCATTACTTTCTCTTTCATGTGTCTTAAACCATGGTTTTCAGCTTGAGGTCACAGCACAGGGATATGCGGCCACATCTGTAATAACTAAAACGGATCCACATACCCACCTCTCAACACTAGTTTTAGTGTTATTTCTATAATGATACGACTCTCACTCATATTTGAATCTCTTTCCAGTGGCATAGAAGGGGATGCGTTTACGGCTCCGAAGGCAATTCTGCACGACGTGCCACCTATCTTACTTCTAACACACCTCTCCTACCTTGAGGACCATTACCATCAACACGTGTCAAGCGTGACACAGGCAAGGTTCCTCTGGGGGACTGAGGGGTACTGTGGTGTCTCTTCTGCAGGTGTAAGTAGTTGATACCACAGTGAAGTGCCTATGATCCAGTAAGTCATGATTCTTCTATAAAAAGACAAGTTTAAAAAAATGATATGCACTAATTAACTTTCCTCTGTAGGAGGTGAATAAGTTCAAGGTTTTAGTGGGGTCTAGAAAGAAATAGAACGGTGAGGCACGGATTGGTGCTTCTGAGTGGGAGCTATCATTAACTGCTCCTTGACCTGAGGTTTCCTCTTATCCTCCAGAAATCCTATTAACACTCTTTCCAGCTCCTGCCTGTCCATGAACTTCTGGCCTCCTGATCCTTCTGGCTTAGCTTTTGCTTGGGGTCCCTGCTTCCTTATCGCTCTCCGAGTCCCTTTAAGAGACAATTGACTTTTTGTTTCCTCTCCTTTTGTGGTCAGAGCACAAAGAAAATGAAAAGCCCCTGTGGTTCACAGTCTGGTTCCCTTCCAATCAGGTTGCGGGTTACCTGATGACTGAGTCACTGACACAGGAAGTCTCTGCTCTCTGCCCCCTGCCTGGCTCCCTCCACTCCCCTGCCCTGCCATTTCTGACGAATAGCCCCTCAGACACACCGAAGACACTCCGTGCCCTGGAACCTGCAGTGAGCAGGCTCATACTGCCTTCCCTCTTCTGACAGCCCTTTTCTTAAGGAAGCCAAACTCTTTTGGCCTTTCCAAATTTAAAAAATAGCTTAAATATGCCAGAGCATGTGTTCAGCGAAGCTTCATAGTACTTTTCATATATCCAACTTACTAATTTTCGGGGACCTGCCAACATTTCCATTTTAAGCTTGTAAGATTAGAAAGAATAATTTGAAAATATGTCAAAACTTTACATTTTCCGTCTAGGCCCTGGGTGTGGATCATCTCGGGGTGGGCTTTGTGGTTCCTTAGCTACTTCTCTTTTCTCCCCCATGGGTTGCCACCCTTTGTCCATTCGCTGGAGTGTCTGGGGTGGTGTCTAGCACAAGCTCAGAGCAGTCTGCAGTATTTTAGTGAAGTACTAGAGGCAGAGAGAATGGAAGATGGGAAGACTATGAAACCACGGACTAAAATCCGATGTTACTTCCAGTTACATTGCATGCGAGAAGCTTCGATAGCTGATACTGGGTATTGCAAGGGGAGTCAGGCAGCACCTGTGTAGGGCGGTCCACGGAAGAAGACCTGAGCTCCGGGAAAGACCGATGCCTCTCCACCCTGTGCTTAGTTTCCCCTTGGGCTCCCCCATTCATCATGCTTTCCCCAGAACACACGTACTCACACCCCCTTACACACTCAAGACACACCCTCATCTCTATCTACCTCCTGACACGCACATACACACACACCCTGTCACAACCACAGCACACTCTCACATCTACTCACACACACAGCCACACACATGGGTGCACACTCACTCATACACACAAACACACTCACACACCACACAGACACACACAGTAATACACAGACACATACACACCTTCTGTTGATCTTGAGCAGAATGCAGTGGAGAGGACCCTACCCTGGGAATGAGAAGATTTGGTTGGCTGTGTGACCTTGGGCAGACCCTTCCCCCCACCAGGGCCTCAGTGTCCCCACCTGGAGAATCAGGGACTTGAACTATGGAAGGCTGAAGCTGGCTCCTAGTCCCTGTGCCAGCAGGAAGACTCCTGCAATGAGGGCTTCTCGGAAACCAAAGAAGAAGCTGAAATGATTAATGAGGGAACAGAGATGAATCCATTTAAGACTTTCCAGTTAATGATTTTGTAACCTGCTGAGCTGGTCTGGCACCTTCAGACCTGTTATTTCTGGTAGTTTTTTGTTGGTCTTTTCCAGGCTTCCAAATAACTCCCCTTGACATGGCGGCCGTCTGTACTTTCCCTCCCTGGCCAGCTGGGGGTGGCCCTGGAGGCCATTTGGAGCTGGCAAGGCTGCCATTCTGGCTGCAAGCACTAGCAATGCGAGTCACTTTGGGGCATTGACCTTAAGGGAGAGACATAGGTGATTGCTTCTCAGCAGCGTCTCTAACAGCCCAAGATGTACACAGCCGCTCCCCATTTTACATCACTTTGCCACAGGCAGTGAACGTTCACACCTATTAATTACTTCATTTGGTTCTTACAAGAGCTCTAAAAAGAAGAGAGTTCACACACTCTTATTGCAATTTTTGATAAAAGGTTAAGTGACTTGCCTTATGGTCACAGCTAACGAGGTGCGGAGGTGTGGCTGCACATGGCTTTTCCTGATTGACAGACCCAGGCCTCTCCGGGGGCTTTTTATCATCTCTTAAGAATATGGATGTCTGAGACTCACCCCAGCAGTGAAGGGGCTTATGGTGTCAGGATGAGGGATAAGAATCTAGCTGGTTAGCTGGATCCCCGGTGGACTCTGCCACACCCCAGATTCGGATGTATGTCATCCAGAGGGGTGGGCCAGGCTTGGTGTGGTAAGGAAGCAGGGAGGTATGGCAGGGACCGTGCATTTATAATGCTGAGGCCTGGCTTGGAATTCTGTGTGACTCTGGACTCCCTCTAGGTGCTCTCAGTCTCGGTTCCTTCACTTGATCATGAGGAAAATGAAGCCTGGGCTAGCCCCTCACACACCCAACCCTCCCCCCCCAACCTGGTACCCAAGTATTAGCTCAGGAAGATAGTATTTGGGAAAGCCATTGTTGTGCACGTGAGAAATTGTATTAGTTAGCATTTGTTGTGGTAACAAAGAGCCCCAATTTGTCAGGGGCCTGGAACCATCAACCACTTCTTTCTTCCTGACTTTACATGAGGGCTGCAGGTTGTTGTTGTTTGGCTGTCCTCTGCTGGGCTGGACTGAGCTGCGCTCCACATTCAGACTAAAGAGGTAGCTACTGTCAAGCCATTCTCATGGTGGAGGGTAGGAACAAGCCAGGCAGAGCCAAATCCCCCAAGAATATTTAACTTCTGCTCAGACAGAACTTGTATCACATACACACTCTCATTTCATCAGCCAAGCGGGTCTCTTGGCCAAACCTAAAATCAGTGGGGTAGGGAATTACATACTCTGCCTACAGGGAACCATGGGCTGGGTGGAGAGAAAGTAATCGTCAACACATAATACAGCTTGGCATAGGGTGTTCTACTGCTTACGCTTACAGAATCATGAGCTTCAACTCCAATGGTTGAATTAAGCTCTCCATTGTCTGGTTGGGTGATTATCTTCCGGTGATTATCTTCCAGTCTTTAATGCATGAAGCAGAACTTATGTCCCAGCAGAGGCCCATCGGAGAGGCAAGAGCCTTGTCCAGCGTGGCGCACACAAAAAGTTCACTTCTCCGGCTGCCTTGCCTCCTTTTCCATATTGATAACAACAAGCAGCATATCAGGAGCACTTAAGTCTCTTTATTTCATTTTCTCCACAGAAAAGCCCCAGTGCTAACATACTGGGTAGTGGAGCACCACGAGAGAGAAGCGGTCCTGGAATTCGATTCCTGGCTCTGCTACTATTAGCAATGTGACCCCACATGAGTTATTTAACTTTGCTGAGACTTCTTTCATCGATGGTAAACGTGGGACATAATATCTTCTTTGGGGAACTCTTGTGAGGATTAGAGCCAAAATGTTCACACTGCCTACAACAGTCTCCGGACAGTCTTTGAATAGCGTCTACTTTCCAAATTACCTACATTCTAAATTTGATCACTTTTCATCAACCTCACTGTAGCTGCCTTTGTGAGTTAGATGAATACTAACTGCTGCAACAAATAAACCTCTTGATTTCAGTGGTTTCACACAATAAAAGCTATTTCCTCCACATATTAGAGTTTAACACATTTGTTTATGATTGGCAAGAGGCTTTCCTCCCTGGAGGCTTCAGGAACCCAGGCCACTTCCCTGTCACCACCCCACCATTCCCTAAGTATTCAGGTACCACTCTTGGAACAGATGGGCAAAGAGAAGGAGGAGACAACATACTGCTTCCTAACCACCTAGACCCGAAGTGAAGCACATCACTTCTATGTATATTTCTTTGGCAAGAAAAAAGAAAAAGAAGAAAATGGCCACTCTCCACAGCAAAAAAAGACTGAGAAATGTAGCCTCCGTGTGAACCAAAGAAGGAAAAGTTCCAGGCGGCCTGTGGCACACCCCATCTCTCCTTCAGATCACTGCAAATGGTCCCCTGAGCCCACTCTCACCCAGGAGAGGCTCTCTCCACACTAGAGTCAAGAGGGGTCTTGTAAAGTGTGAATTACTTAGTCAACGTTGCATTCCTGTTCAAAACCCTTCACATCTTCCTATGCTCCTAGGGTGAAATCTAGACTCCAGTCATGGCCAGCAAGGTCTTGCAGGAACTGGCCCCTGCCTGTCTCTCTGGTCTCATCTGTTACTCCACCTTTCATTCACTCCACTGCTGCCCTAGAGATCATCTTTCTATTTTGGAACATGCTGCACTTATTAATGATTTTAATCCTTTGTACTTGCTGTCCCCTTGGCCTGTGACAGTCTTCCTACCTTTTGTTTCATTCAGTTCTCTGCTAAAATACTGCCTCCCTGGAGAGACTTTGTTTGACCACTCAATGATGATCAAGGGTCAAAAATGTTTGACCTTCAACTTTTAAAAAATTTTATGGGAAATATTAAAAATAGGAAAAGCAATAGAAATAATAAGATGAACATCTGAACCACCATCCAGCTTTATCAAGGCTTAACATATATGAGTTTATTAAAATGAGGATCTTTTTAACTGTTTTGACTGGGATCCAATAACAACGTGATAAGTGCCAAGTAGCCCCGTATTCCAAAGCAAGGTGATAGCATTAGCTCATCACCCACCTGCAGCTCTATTTTTTTTTTTTAATTTTTAAAAAAATTTTACCCACCTGCACCTTTAAAACAGGGTAAGTTTGGAGAGGTCGGAAGAAGGAATTCCTTTGGCAAGAGTGGCTGGAGTAGTGTGGCATGTCACCTTGCCCTTCTGTGGGAGAAAGAGGAGAGTGTTTCCCTCTCCCCTTCACCCAAGAAATGGAGGCATTAGAAGAACCACTAAGAGCTCCTGTCCTGTGTCTCCTGGGGAGGGGGGGGGCACTCTGGGGGTGGAGAAGTCTGAAGAGAAAGCCTGGCTCAGAGCTGAGGACTGTATGGCGCGGAGAGGTCTTCTCTAGAGTAAGCTGCTGGATGGTAGGTAAGAGTGAGATTCTATCTATCGGGGGATCAGCTAAGGAAGGAAGCAGGTGTATGCCCTGCTCAAGGTCCTCTCTCTCTTCCCATGTACACATGGGCACATAGGGAGAAGGCAACTGTCTTACAAGACAGGAAGCAAGTTCTCATCAGGAACCAAATCTGCTGACACCTTGGACTTCTCAGCCTCCAGACTGTGAGAAATAAATGTCTGTTTTTTAAGCCCTCCCGCCCCCCACCCCAGTCTGTAGTATTTTGTTATAACAGCCCAGCTGTTATAAAACTGATTAAAACAATAAGTGGTAGTGAGAATTGAGGGGCTGCTGTAACAAATACCTAGAAATGCAGCTTGGGAATTGGGTGATGGGCAGAAGATGGGTGAGTTTTAAGGTGCACACTGGTGAGAGGAGAGCTGTGGAGAAAGCTTCTATCTTCTTAAAAAATACCTAAAGGATCATGTACAGAATGTTGGTAGAAATATGAGCAATGAAAGCCGTCCTGATGAGAGCTCAGATGGAGATGAGTAATATGTTATTGGACAATAGAGCGAAGGCCATCCTTGTAGAGTGGCAAAGAACTCAGGTAGAGTCTGTT
This sequence comes from Ursus maritimus, assembly GCF_017311325.1. Taxonomy (NCBI): domain Eukaryota; kingdom Metazoa; phylum Chordata; class Mammalia; order Carnivora; family Ursidae; genus Ursus; species Ursus maritimus. The sequence continues at coordinate 27,050,195 of NW_024424453.1, forward strand.
TGTGTTCTTATGTTTTGTGGCAGGTAGAACTTATGAGCAATAAAATTGGATATTTAGCTGAGGAGGGTTTTTTTTTTTTAATTTTTAATTTTTTTTTTTTAAGGTACGCTCCATTCCCAACATGGAGCCCAATGCAGGGCTTGAACTCACTACCCCAAGATCAAGACCTGAGCTGAAATCAAGAGTCAGATACTTAACGGACTAAGCCATCCAGGTGCCCTTAGCTGAGGAGATTTCTTAATGAAGTGTTGAAGAAGAGGCTTTGGTCCCTCCTGACTGCTTATAGTAAAGTACAAGAAGACAGAAATAAATTGAAGAAGGAATGTTTTGTGAATTAAAACCACAAGGAGGCTTGATAACTAAATCTTGATTAAAGAATTTAAGAAACAAGATTTAAAATTAAAGGAACCAGAACTTAAATATTTGGAAAATTCTCAGTTTATCCATATTGGGGGGGAAAAAAAGGTGAGAAAGTGTGGTTGGAAGAGAACACCAAGCATGTGGCTAACCAATAAGGAGATTAGTGTGAGTGTGAACCAAGGACCTAATCAGTCATCTCAACAGATGCTAGGAGCAGAGATGGGATTTTACCTGCAGAAATACTGCAAGCTGGAATTAAAAGAAATGGAAAATAAAATGAAATGAAGGCAGGCTGCAAACATGTGCTGTTTCTCAAGGAAAGGGGAGAATGACACCAAAGATAACTGAGAGATCATCAGTGTGGCCATTCCCACCACAGGACCAGGGGCAGGGCTTGTTCCTACTGGGTTTCAAAGGCTGGGGCCACCCCTCTGGTTTGGAGGACTGGTACACCTCAGGGGCAGAGCCATCACAGAGGGCTGTGTGAACAGCAGCCCATGGAGCTGAAGGGATGGGGCTACCTTGCTAAGCTGTAGGGGGCTGCTGTCACCCCAGGGCCTGGAGGGCAGAACATCAAACCTAAGAGAATTATTCTCAAGCCTTAAGATCTCATAAAATTTGCCTTGCTAACTTTAGGACTTGAATGGGACCTGTCACCCCTTTTCTCCTTCCTATTTCTCCCTTTTGGAAAGAGCATGCCTATCCTATCATTGCATTTTGGAAACACATAACTTGTTCAGTTTTGTAGGTTCACAGATGGAGAAGAATTTGCCTCAGGGTGGATTTTACCTCAAGTGTCACCCATATCTGACTCAGATGATGTTTAGTAAGACCTTAGATTTTAGAATTGATGCTGGAATGAGTTTTGACTTTGGGGCTGTTGGGATGGAATGTATGTATTTTGCGTGGAAGAAGGACATGAATTTGGGGGACCGGGAGCAGAATGTTATTTTCTGAATATTTGTGTACTCCACAAATTCGTATGTTGAAGCCCTGACCCAAATGTGATTGTTTTAGGAGATGAGGCCTTTGGGAGATAATTAGGTTAACATGAGGTCACGAGGGTGGGATTCTCATGATGGCATTAGTCCTCTTACAAAAAGAAACCAGAGAGTTCTCTCTGTCTCTCTCTCTCTACCATATGAGGACACAACAATAGGACCACTGTCTGGCATCCAGACTGTGGGGATTCCCAGCCTCCAGAACTGTGTCGTTTAAGCTGGCCAGCCTATGGTATTTTGTTATAGCAGACTGAAATACTAAGATAGAACCAATTGGCCAGAATGAGGAAGCACGTGCTATAGATTTTCTATAAATGCCCTTTATCAGGTGGAAGAATGTCTCATCATTTTGAAGTTTGTTGTGAGTCTTTGTTATAAATAGGAAAATGAATAAACAAACTATGGCATATTCATATAGAACACTACTCAGCAACAAAAAAGAATAAGCTATTTACAGTACAAAACCATGGATGAATCACAAAAACATTGAGGAAAACAGGACAGACTCGAAAGACTACCTACCACACAATCTCATTTTTATGTAGCTTAAGAATAGGCAAAGCTAAGCTATGGTAATGGAAATTGAAGAGTGGTTACCTCTGGATGAGGGAGAAGAGGGAGTTGACCAGAAGGAGCATGAAGAAACTTTCAGAAGTAATAGAAATGTTCTCTATTTTGTTTCTTCTTCTGAAACCACAGTTATACACATGTTAGGGTAGAGAAAGCCAAAGGGGGACTCCTTCATGCTAAACTGTTTTGGTGCCTCTTCACCCAGTTCCACCTGTGCCTTTGAGGAGCCCACATATCTTCAGGTCTCCACTCCAGGGATGAAGGGTCTCATTTCTAGATCAACAAAGAGTTACCTCTCAGAATTTGTTACAGGGTAAAGACTCAAAATGTGACCATCCATTAGCCTCTCTGCCCTATGGAGAAACTGCATCATAATAAAAAGTCCTTATGCCACAAAGGTATCCTGACACTGAGAAGGTCAGATGCATTGGAAAACTTTTCAGATGCCCTAACCCAGCAAAGGGAGCCAGTAGGCAGGGGATGTTACAGGTTCTGTCCCCTTGGGCAACCACCTTTCTTTCTTCTTTCAAAATCTAGTCTTATCTAGGTCAATAAAAATGTGTTTGTACATAATTTTATAACTTAAAAAGTAGCTTCCCATATGGTTTAAATAAGCTAATGTTGACAATATAAGCATAAATACCCTTAATTTTACAGATGAGGAAGGTGAGGCTCAGAGTGGGTCTTGTGTGCTGGGCACCTTAGAAACTTGATCTCATTGATTTATCACAAGGTCTGTGGGACGTGAAGCTTCCCCAGCCTGCTCAATGATGGGCTGGTTCCCTCTTGAGTCTAACACAAGAATCCATCACTTTTCATCACACTACAGCTCCTTGGAGTCATAGGGCTGGTAAATGATTCTAACCAAAGCTAAGAGTAAGATCTTTCTAACTCAAATATTCTTTTCCTTCTTTTTTCTTCCTACTTTCCCCAGTCTTACATTTATTAAGCAAATAACAGTGTAAGAATAAATAAAGGAAGAAAGAAAGAGAGGAAGAAAGAAAAATGAAGTAAATTTATATATCATTCAATCACCCTAACTATTTTAATTTTCCTAAGTCTCCTTTGAGTCTTTATCCAAATACCTTCATATTTTATGTTTCTTGATCATACTCCAGTTATCACCCTGGATTCAGCATTCTTCTCCTGATGTCATATCATGGGCATTTCCCCACGTTGTTGTGGGGCCCTTGATGTAACCACGTTCAGAAGATGTAGATTGTTGTAGGACCCCCAAGCTTTCCTGCCCCCTCTCCACTCTGCTTCCCCACAGCCTCCCCCAGCTGAACTTTAAGATGAGGGCTCTGTGTCCCTCTGTGTGTTTAGAAAGGAGTGCTATGCTGAGAAGTCTCTTTTCTTAAAAACTCAAACTTGAGCATCTAATAAGAACTATTATGCATGCTGTTCCAGCAGTGATTTTTAAGGACTTCTCATCAACAGGTGCATCTACGTGAATCCCTACTTAAAACTGCTATATTGAAGTCCAGGAGGAAATGGAAGGCAACAACTCTCTAATGCCTTCATTTGCCCAGACATTCAGCAGGAATGGCAATTTCATTTAAGGGAAATTTTCAGCAGGAATTAATTTTTCCAAATCAAATTCAGGGGTCACTGATTGTTAAGGCAACCATGGGTACACTAATGATGCTATTTATAGTTTGGTTAATACGTATGCATAATAAGAGAAAATTATTTACAGAGATGATGAATTTAATGCTGGGAGTGAAGCAGATTTACAGCCTGGAAAATGTAATTGCTTTTTGATATCAATTAAAGGACTGTTTCCAAAATCAATAAGAATTTTAAAGAATAGCGTGAGCCTGAATGCATGATAAGTAACTTGGAAGCAATTTTAAAATCTTAACAGTGAACAATTCTCTTGAGCCCCATGAAGGGCTTTATGGGCCTTTGAGGAATAAGGTAAGATTTTTTTAAAGTTCCATTGATTCAAAATGAAAGCAAAACTTGCACACACCACTGAACTGCCACTTGTATCACTACATAAAGCCATGTTGGACATGGAGCTCCAGGAGTGATGAATCAGAGGGAATGAGAGAGCTTGGGAGTGGGTGCCTCATAAGCTGGAGGCAGACAAAGAAACACCTGCCAAGCCTGGGGTGGGTAGCCCCTCAGCTCCAGATCTGAGCAGTGGAGGAGGGAGAGCCTAAGAGATGCCAAAGGATGAAAGGCATACAAAATTTCACTCCACTGACATCTATCATGCATCTACTGGGTGGAGGCATCTTGACAGTCTCTGAAGAGATACAGATGAGTAAGAAAGGGTCATGTCCTTGAGGGGTTTGTGGACTAAAGGAAAAAGAAGATGTGCAAGTAGCAACAAAGTAATATAACATTTGTCCCCATTTGTGGAGAGCTTATTATGGGACAAGCAATGCGCCAAGCACTTGGCATGCACTGTCTTATTTGGTTCTCACCTGGAAACCCCATTCTGTAGATTTTTAAAAATGAGGTCAAAAAGTTATACAACCTGTGCAAGGTCATCTGTCTGGCTAGTGCAAGAGCTGGAAATCAAATCCAAGTATTGCACATTTGTTAAAGTTGCTAACACTGTTTCCAGTTTGAGTCATGGTGTTTGAGCCACGGACCTTTGCCGTGTGGTGCCAATGTAATGGCCACAACACCAAGAAGAACCCCATAAAGGTAAATGCCAAGTGCTGTGCAGCTGGCCAAGAGGAAGACTCACTTTATCTGGGGAAGGTAGGAAGTCTCAGCCAGCTAGATTTCCCAGAGGTGATGACCAACTATTCAAGGGCACATGGGCTTGACAAGAAATGTAGGAAAAGATGATTTATGAGAACAGAATTGTAGCATACGCAAGGAGGCAAACATGGGCTACAACATGGTCTTACTATTTGCAGAAAAACTTCCTTAGGTCATCTCAAACTCTAGGTGTCATCACGGTTTGTGATGATTCCTATGGTGTTGCCTTTGACAAAATTTGTTGGCAAGTGATCAGACCGCGTGTCTGAAGAGTGCTTGCTCCTCGACTGAACTCTAGCTCAGGAATCTGATAATTCCGGAGTAGGAGTTCTATCACTTCCGCACTGTGTAACAGTGGGAAGGTGGCTCAACCTTGCTGAATCTCAGTGTCCCTATTTGTAAAATAAGAATGTAATACCAATTTCTAATGTTTGTTGTGAGGTATTATATGCAATCCTGAATCCAAAGTGAATGCTATAAGGCCTGGCACAGAATAAGGCTAAATAATTCTAAGTATCTCTATCTGTATTAATATCTGTGTCCATATGTATATTTATCTTTTAATACTTGTCCCCAAAGAACATGAATCCTAGTTGCCATGACAAAATCAAGTACCATATTATCTACTGAGGTAGAGAATCACAGGATTGTCCAGACTTGGAACGAAGGGACCCCTAAGAGAAATTTTCTTGGAAGATTGGTTCAGGCTTCTGGATGTTGTCTGATTCTCAGCTGAGCAGGCTTTCTAGCATACCACATTTTAGTGATTAGCATCACACCCAGTTACAGTGAAAAATTTTAAACAGTAAGCAGAAGATAGACACATGACCCAATTAGGTTCTAGCACATGGAATCGGCATGTCAAGGCATGAATCTTGGGTCCACTACCAACTACCTGTAGAAACTCTTAGAACTTAGTAAACTTTGCTGTGCCTTAGTTACTTCAATTTTGACATGGAAATAATAATTACACCTACCTCTTCAGATTTTTGGAAGGGATAAAAAAGATGTATGCATATCTTCTAAGGCAATGTTTAATCCATAGTGTGTCCAAAAAATGTCCATTAATATTAATATCAAAGCACAACTAAGTTGCAACAGGTGGCTTACTTCTTCCAATGGGTCATCAAAACAATTAGTATGGCCTGACCAGCACAGTCAAAAAGTACCTGGGCAATGGTTTGGAATTTTCAGCAAAAGGGTTTGATCTATATTCTCTTTTCCTCATGGATTTGCAGAGCAGGACTTCCATTGATCCAGAACAAATTTAGATAAGTTCTATTGGTTCGGAAATTGATCTTATGGAATGCTGGCTTCTCTCCCATTGCAATGTTGCCAGGAAGAAATCAGCATCATCTTGGGATGGGGGAGGTACAGAAGGATCTATCTTAAAATAACGGAAAAGAAAACCCAAGAAGCTAGCTCTTCTGGAGAGAGCTTCACTCATCTGAGAGTTGACAAAGCAAAGGGTTAAGTGATTGGATTCTGGAAACACTGTGGGCAAGTCATCTTGCTTTGTTCTGCCTCAGATATTTCATTTGTGAAATGGGGATAATTATATTACATGATTCACAAGTTTGTTGTAGATTAAATACATGCACATGTAAGCTTTTAGAAGCTAATAAATGCCGAATACTCATCAGATACTGGTAATACACAGATCAAGTGCAGTAAGCTTAAAAGTAGCTCCGCGGGGGTGGGGATGGGAGAGGAGAGGATGGGAATTCTCACTTCTTCCTTTCTGATTTCTCTCACTTTTCCAATAACATCATTTTTTGTTCAGTTCCTTGCAGAAAGCATTGACTGAGGGCCAGCTGTGGGCCCAGCAGGGTGCACAATTCTGTAGGGGACCCACAAGGAGGAACAAGAATTAGAGGCATCATTTTCACCTCCATCTGCAAGAAAGACACTTCCATGCAGTGTGCACTTGTCCAGTGTAGACGCTTGGTATTGCACCAGCTCAAACAAAGAGAAAGCAGGAGTTAGGTAGACACTCTGCTCTAAACAACAATCCAGGATGGAGGGAGGGCGTTCTAGGTAAGAGGACATAGGAAGCAAAGTCAGAGAGGCTTGGCTTACTGTGATAAATTGGGGGGTGTAGTAAAAAGACCAAGCTGGCTGGAACAATGGTCAAACTTAGGGGCTGCTATAGATAATATTGTTAGCTGGGCAGATTCAAACAATGCCTATGGTAAGGCCATACTGGTTGTTAAAGTACTGAAATCTGCCCACGTACTGTCATCAACCTTGAACAACCAGCCCCACCCCCACAGAAGTCCCCGAAACCCAGAACTAAAGATTAACATCCAGTTCTACAGGGGGCTTCCAGGGCCACGCGGCTCTAGCACTGTGGCCAGTGATCAATTTTGATTGGTCTGTTGAAAATCACCCAGATTATCGATGCACAGAGGACCTCAAGGTCTAGACTGGGGAGATGGTGCTTTATTCCGGAGACCACAGAGACTCACTGGTAGTCTGCTGTCCTAAAAAATTCCCTTTTTCGTGCGAGGGCACCATGGAGCAAGACTCCTGCTACGGGGGTGTTTATCTCAGCCACACTGAATGGCAGGCATTTGCTCTTTTCCACGGGTTTTTCCACAGGTTATCTGATGTCCACACTGAGGCCCCCACACCAACACAGGACAACAGAGCTGCTCGCCTGTCCTGGCCCTGATTCCGATTTTGCCACTGTGATGGTTGAGCAGTCACCTCTCCCAAACTTTAGGAAGGATATTGGTCATCACTTTGGGTCTGCCTCTGTCTTTTGCTTTCCCTGTGCAGATAGTTGGTTTGTCCTGCTAATTCTTTCTCAACAATTTCTCATCTCCTCAACCTCAGGGCCACCCATTTCCCTGACTGGTCCTCTACAAACCTCTTGATGGCTGAATCTTCTCTTAGCATCTGTCACTTCGATCTCGTCTTCCAAGGCAGAGAAAGAGTGTCTGGGGGGGGGGGGTGTGCTTAGGGAGGGAACACCGATGCTGGTTAGTCCTAAGCTGACACATCTGTTGATGAGGAGGACGGTTCCGAGGAAGCGCTGATGCTCTAGAGGTTGCCATGGGCCAAGTGGGAAAGTTCCTTGAGGACAAATTGGAAATTGATTCCTGATACTTTCAAATTGAAAGAAGGAAATTCTTGTTTTCTTTAAATAAGTCTGGGTAATTTTATCAAGGAGGTTGATTATATTGGAATTTTTGATGGATTCAGAAACAAAATTATTTCAATTCAGAAATATAAAAAATTACATTGGGTAAAACGATCATTTTCCTATCTTGTGTTTAAACAGATTACAGGATTCTTTGTCCTCTCCTCTGTAGATGGTTATTGAGCAAAATCTGAATCTCCCAGCTGCTTGATTTGTTGCTTTTTCAGACTCAGGACACACAAATGGTGCTTTTACTTTTCTCTCCAGCACTTCAGGGCCAAAGAGTTTGAAGAAGTCCAAGGTAGAATTTTCTGGCCAATCTTCTGAAGAACCACAGCAATGATAACCAGAAACCATCTTCCAGATAAACAGAGGACCCAGGACAAAGATGAGAATGAGTCACAGGTTTGTCTTTTTATTTATCATACCTAAAGTTTTCTGACTGTATCATTGTCTCCTTGTGGGCTCAGTCGCCTCCCAACCCAGTCCCCATAACCTAAATTCTGTCTCAGCCTCTACCAGCATTTTCAGCTACTCTTCCCATATTGGCTCTCATTTTTTCCTATATGTTACCCCAACACATTGATGAAGTCCTTGAGGTCTTGGAAGCTCTATCCCACCAAGGGACCCAAAGAAGTGGTCCACAGGCCCTCCATGACAATTATTCATTGATGTTGACGGGAAATGGTCCTTGTTAAAGGGAATTCAATCCAAGGAGATTGATTCTATATGTTGAACCACCACAGAAAGCACCAGATAAGATTGTCTTTGCTGCTGCAATTGTATTGTTACCATCTTTGTATAAACGGATGACTGAGGGTACAGCTCCACACATCTATTGCCTCGGAAAGCCACCCTCGGTAATCTGGACAGGTGCCAAGGAGACAGGACGATGCTCCTGGGGACAGTCTGCCCTGGCAGAGGAAGGGAGGCAGGGTAGCGTCACACGGGAGCACTGGAGCCCTGAGGTCAGCCTGCTTGCATTTGAATCCTGATTCTGTCATTGGTTCTCTGAGTAAAACTGGCAATGTTTTAGATGTTCTTTCACTTCATCATAAGCATTTATTGCTGAATAGAATTCCAGGGAAGGCTAACTAACCAACTGTTGTTACACTTTTCATGTACGGAGGATCAGTGGTGATAAGCCCTTTTCATTACTAAATTGGTGATATGTGTTCCGCCCGGTTTTGGCTTGATCTCTGTAGTTAGAGTTTGTCAATTCTGTTGAACTTTTCAAAGAAGCACCTTTTCACTCTGTTAATTTTTTTTTACTCTCTCTACTTTGGGTCTACTTCGCTCTTTTTCTAATTTTTTAAGTGAGACTCTGGGTAATTGATTTTGAGTTTTCCTTTCCAAGTACAGCTTTACCTACGTGGAACAAATCTTGATGTGTTGTATTTCTGCTGTGGCTGCTGTGGATCTCCTGTCTCCTTAAGACCACTTCTTAAAAACTGAACTCTGAAACAGGGGTATTGCTGCAACCCAAAGTGATTTTGGAATGGGACCATTCCCTGAACTTAAAAAAAATTCCCCATTCAGAGGACTTAATTCAGTGACTATTATTTCCTTGACCCTTGAATCCTCTTTTTCCTCGAGAAGATAACTGTATCTTTTTTGAGAGAAAGAACCCTGTAATTGTTTAAAGCGTGCTCCAGTTATTGGCCCTTTAGCCCAAGTTGGGTAAAAATCCCATCTTGAATAGTCTGTTACCTCCCTTCTGACTAGAAAGAATGCTAAGAATCAGCTTCACTAGGGTTTCCTGAATGCGTGTTTCCAGCTCACCCGGCACTGGCTTTGTTTTTCATGGTGCCTATTTGGCTGCATCCTGGGCTACTTTGCTGTGCTGAATGGGGTGTACATGGACTCCAAGAGTCAGTATGTGCTAGCAGAGAGTGATGCAAAGTGGAGTCCTTAGGGGGCACACCTGAGTAGATAAGATAGAAAGTAGGGGAAAGCACGTGCAGCCAGGCATCAGCATCTAGGTTTTATCACTCTGCCCAGTACAGAGGTGTGACAGCAAGCCCTTTCTTCCCTCTAAGTCTGTCCCACCAAGAACACGGGTTGTGTGGCCCTCAGAGCAGAGTGTGGCTGTGGAAGCCCCTTATAGGCTATAATGTACTACAGTGACTATTGTCTGGCATGGTTCTGCTTTCACCTCCCTACATCTTGGTCCCTACTTGTCCAGCAGATCTTGCTTTTTCCAGTTGCACACAGGCCCGCTATTCAGAATAGCCTGCACTTAGTTTAAGGCTCTGTTGTTGCTGTCTTGAAATTCCTAATAACTTTCAGTAAGGGACCCTATGTTCTCATTTTGTGCAGGGTCCCACAAATTCTGCAGCTGATCCTGTTTACCTGGAAGGCCCCTTGAAGACAAGGTAGTGGCTTGATGAGTAAAAGGGACACAGTGAGGCTCCAGGGGACAATTTCATAAGCGGTCACAGACAAGCCGGGTCCAATTTGGGATGACATGTCACGTTTCTGTGCCTCCCTAAAACTTCCAGCAGCACCTCCCCCGCCCCCATACCTCCTTGTAAGGAGAATTTTTGGAAGGCTAAATCATATTTTGCCGGATATTCTTCACCATACACCTGCCCCAACAACTCCCCCAGTGCTCATTCACATCCAGCAACCCAAGAATCAACAGCATCCATATGGTGCATCCTCTATAAATGAAAGCTCTTTTAATTAGTGATGGGACACCTCAAATAATTTCAGCAGATGCTTCCATTTCATGCAAACAGGCACATGTCTTTGCAATTGGGCAATATTGTTCTAATTATATCATAGCCTGCAGCCCAACTGGGTATGTCTCTTAGACAGTCTTTCTGAGGGAGAGCACGTGGGTTGGAGGACATCTATTTTATTCACTCTCCCGCCCCTCACCACACACACACACACACACACACACACACACACTATATCTCCTTTCAAGATTTAACGTTTGTAACTGGTTTTTGTTTAGTTTAGTATTTTTGTGTGTGTTTTTTTTTTTTTTTGGTTTTTTTTTTTTTTTTTTTTTTTTTTACTATTTTGATTTGCAAGTGCTTTCAACAGTCCGGAAAGGAGGAATGGGAAGGACATAATTATTTGGCACAAGAATGGGTGAGGAGAGAAGGCTCTAGGATTTTCCTTCTTTTTATAATTTCCTTAAAAAGAACAGGTCTGTTTCTTCAAGGAGGCTGCAGAGCAGACTGTGTGACGCAGAGATTCCTTTCACTCTCCCCAATATCCTGGGAGTCTACGGCAGAGATGACAGGGCTGTTTGCTATAATTAAAGCTCCCCTAGGAGGGGTGGGAGAGAGCGTGGTCTCTGAACAGACTGGGTTTGTATCTGGAGGTGTCAGCATGGTTCTACGTAGTTCTTGGCAAACAGTGTGAGAGGGACCTGTGGTCTTGTCATGCTTGGAAAAGTGTGTTGTCTGGGTCCACAAAAGGCTGGTTATGGTTGTTCACCAAGTAGTTCTAGCTCATTCTCCATCCTCTGAGCACATAGTAGGATCATGCTTCTGTCCTTCTTTGAGGGTTTCTAGATGGGGCTTCCATATGGGGCTCCATGTACTTCTAGATATCTCTCCATACGGGGCTGTGTGATTTACTTTGGCTAATGAACTATGAGTGAGCGTGAGCTGTGCCCCTTCCAGGTAGAAGACTTCAAGAGCCAGACTTCCTTCCCACTGCTGTGGTGGTCATGGAAGCACATGGCAAGATGAAGCTTCTATCAGCCTGGGTCACAGAGTGTCTAATCCGAGTAGAACCTTCCTGTGGGCCTAAGACTGTTTTGCTGTGTGATGCCACAGAAATTCTGAAGTTCATGGTGCAGCAAAACCGGGCCTAGCCTCACTCGTATGACAGTGGCTAGAGCTGGCCCAGCTTCCCTCTCTGGGGAGTTCTCCCAGGTCACTCCGAGCTGAGGAAAAGAGGTTCCTGGAGCAGCAACGGGAGGATTGGCAACACTGACACAAACAAGAGAGGCCCTGTTGGTAAACACCCATTTTAGGAACACTTCTCTCCCAGTCTGGTACATAGGAATAGCCGACCATGAGGTTTTCGGGCTATTTTAGGCAAGAAAGAACAGCTAGACTCTGGAGCAGGGAGACACAAATAGAATGACTCATGCCGAGCAGAGGAACAGGCTGAATGGAGCTGCATTGAGGCTACTTCGGGAGCACCCAAAGTCTCCTGGCACACCTGCCGGCCTTGTCCTCCCTGATGACCAAGAGCAGGTCCTGTCCTTTGCACTGGGGCCTGGCACTCAGGCCAGCCTGGGTTGAGGCGCTGCACAGGACAGCCGGTGGATATACCCAGATGTCCCATCTGGTAGGGGTGTCCTGAGGATGGCCTCGCTCTTTCCCCACCCCCTTGGCTGGGTAGGTCCATGATTTCTTGGTGAACAGTCTTACCAATCTGCTAGACTCATTTACTTTCCTGGTCATCTCTGATGACCCCAAGGTCTACAGCAGGCTCGGGGTTAAACGTTCCCACTCCTGCCACACCTTACCTGACGTTGCCCTGGGAACCACCATTAATGAAGCATCTACTTGTAGGAAACATGATCTGGGCTTCAAATGACCAATGAAAGTGTTTGAGCATTTCTCCGTCTGTAAGTCGGGGAGCTGGTGAAGATCTATAATATTCCCTGAGTGCCTCAAGTTTTTTTTTTCACCAAAGCAGAATATAAACAAAAAGGAAAGAAAATAAGAAGGAAAGCAAGCTTTTTATTTCAAACCTCTTCCACGAAACACTTCAATCTGCTTTATTACAGAGATAGTAAAAGTAATGGGGTTAAATTTAGATAAAAGCAAGGAGACACGGTAACTTTTATTTTAAGTTGCACAAAGCATATTTAAAAAGGTCTCTCTGGGTAAATGCTCTAGGCTGAGTCGCACCAAGCCGGAAGGGTTTCTCGTTCTGCCCACTGACAAGGGAAGGCTCAGAGAATGTGTCTCGTTCTGTAGGCAGCACCCCCAGCATCTGATCCGTACCTTCTCCAAGCTGACTGAGGTGCATAGACCACCTGTTATAGGAAGGGGCCCGGAAGCCTCCTTCAGTCTTGCCTAGAGGCAGGAGCTGGGTGGGATCATGCCGGGATCAAGGGATCTTCCAGCCGGGAAGGATAATGCATAATTAGGATGAACAAAAAATAGGAAACTATAGGAATTAAAGTTCCCTGCATTTCCTACCTAAGATGGTACTTAGGGAGAGAAGTTGGGGCAATACCCAAGCGATTAAAAATATCTGGCATATGGACCGTCTGAATGCACGTAAATGCTAGTGGTTTCAGGACATCATCAGCAGTGAGGTTACTTCGCACTTGGCCTCTCACTGTCTGGTGGGGGTGGCAGACAAATGTATTTCGGATCCGAGATGAAGGCTGTGTTAGAGATAGGCACAGCTTCTGGGGTGGGGGGGCTGCCGAGGAGGGGGCTCTGATTCTTCAGAGGAGGGGACCTCAGTCTGGATCTTGAAACAAGTGGAAATTAAGCGGCAGACCTGTGAGGGCAGCCTCCCTGGTGGGCTGAAGCCCTGGCGGGGAAGTGGCAGGAGGGGAAGCCGGAGAGGGCAAGGTGTCAGCCGCAGAGGACAGAATATGCCAGTGAGGGAGTGTAGATCTCCTCCCGAAGCTGAGGGAAGCTGGGGAAAGATTTTAAACATGGTCAGATGGAGGTGTCTCTCTCCAACCTTGGATGGAGAGTGACTAGAGGGCAGTGACATTGGGCAAGGCAATGAGCAGGTGAGAGATGGCCAGACCGGAGGGGGCAGGGAAGCAGGAAGCGACTCTGGGGCATCCAGGATGAAGGATGAGCTCGTCCCTCAGCTTTTGCCCTTTCTCGGGGAAGAGGCATGCCCGAGAAGCGAGCTTGCCACTGTCTAGCCCGGGCGTGCTTCCCCATAACAAATGCATCTGAGGGTTTGTCTGGG
>NW_024424453.1:27701287-27720688 GCF_017311325.1 Ursus maritimus
CCAGGCTTTGGCTCGGGCTCTCACTGCTGCTCCCCCACTTGGTTCTCAAAGCCTACCTCCACCTCTTGATGGAAGCGTGCAGCGCTCCCCTTCCTTCCTGGACTACAGGGCACTGTGAGCAGAGGGCGGGCCTCAGTGGGCAGCACGTCCAGAGGCCACAGCTCCCCTCCGTCAGCTCACCTTACCGTGAAATTGTTCCCAGGACTGAACCTCCCTCCGCGTGCGCCTGGAAATGGATGCACGCAGACGTTTCTGGCAAGAAAGGAAAATAACTCACCGAAGAATGTAATTTCAAGTAGTATTTATGGCTTTTTTCCAATTCTAAAAGTAACACATAATCATTACTGAAAATTTAGAACATCTAGAGAAGTTTAAAAAGAAAATTGCAATCGCCCATAATCGCATTACTAGACCAGGTGCAGGCAGCCTGTCTCACTCTGCCCTCCTCCTCTGCCTCTCGCCCTGCACACACACATTCTCTCAGACCTTGTGCCGATGGCAGGGCTTCATAGGCTTTTGTCAGTTCATATTGTGTCAGGAGCGTGTCTTACCTCACACTTGTTCTCACTCACTCTGAGTAGGTGGAGCGCCGCCCCCTAGGGAAGCCCCCCAATCCGCACCTCCATCCCACCCTTCTGGCCTTGCTCTCGCCCCTCCCCCTCTGCCACCTGTTTTCTCTAAGACTGTAAACACATTCAATTCTGACCCCCAGAAGCATCCCCTCACCCCGTCTGCAGCTAATGAGGCAGGGGGCTCTCTAGGCATGCCCACTGCACTTTCTCTCCCCAACTCCCCCACCCCTCAGCCCCCCACCCTCACCCTAACCCTCCCACCTCCCCCCCACCCCTGGGGCTCCTCCTGGGCCTGCTGCGTCCTGTGCCTCCTGTCTCTGGGCTGCCCTTCTGCTCCAGGAATAGGCTTTGGCCTTTATCAGCAGAAAAACCTGACGTCAGAATCCCATCCCTCTTGCTCTCTGCCCCCATTCCCCAAGTGCTCCTGAAATCCTTCCCAGAGGGCCTCACAGGTCTGTTCTGATGGCATGTCTCAGACTGCCCGGGAGGCCTGGCCCTCCTTCTGTGAAGCTGCGTGTGGAAGGGCAGGCCTGCACCCCGCGGAGGAGGGAAGCTCGGGCAGACATGGAACAGGACACTGTTCGGGTGAAGCAGGGTGGAAGTATGGGAACGTGCAGGCCCCCCACTTTGCTTCACTGTTTCAACAAATGATAAGTAATATTTAATCCATATTCTAATGGTTAATTAAACATACTTTTTGGGGGTGCCTGGGTGGCTCAGTCGGTTGAGTGTCTGACCTGATTTCCGCTCAGGTCATGATCTCAGGGTTGTGAGATGGAGCCCTGCCCAGCGTGGAGCCTCCTTGAGATTCTTGCTCTCTCTCGCTCTCTCACTCTCCCCCGTCTCCCCGCTTGCTTGTAGGCATGCATTCTCTCACTCTCCAAAAAAAAAACAAAAAGATTCAGAAACAAAAGTTTTTATAAGGAAAATTTCCTTGTTCCTATAATGAATGTGAAGCCGTTTTCCCCATTAGCCTGAGAGGCTCCATGGCCCTCTTGTTGAGAGCACTGGAGTCTGCAGGCCTGGTCCACAGAAGGCCCCCGGCCACCAGAGGCCACCAGGCCCGGCTCCGAGCCAGAGTACAGAACTGGTGCATCTGAGGCGAGTGCAGAGGCAGCAGGGCAGCTGTGTGATTCTCAGAGAAGCCCCACTGAAGGGGCCGCCATGAACATCCTGGACAGCACTACTCTACCAAGCTGCCGGAAGTGAAAGGAAAGTCTCTTAAAGAAGGAACGCCTTTTTCTAATTCACACAAAGACCCCCAGGAGAGCTAGCGCAGGACGTCCCGTGGGTCAGAATAGCAGTCCAGCCTGGTAACTGCCATGGCGAGGGCAGCGCAGCTGAAGGGGAAGGCCAGCTGGTCATGGAAGGCCTCTCGGGGCTCTTGCTTTGGCCTTGGGGTGGCGCCTCAGGGTTTTGGCTACCAAGGCCCGCATTGTAGCTTGCCCACGATTTCTGTGGTCCCCATAGGTGACCATCATCCATCCCCCACTGTCCAGGCCACAGAGAGTGGTGCCAGCGTGGTCGTAAGCAGTGGGGGAGCACACTGTCGAGAGGGCCAAAGAACTCAGGCTGACTGGTCAACATTTCCACCCCTCAAAGGACACCTATAGGGGACGCTGACTGTGGCCAGGGCAGTCAGTCAGCCCATGACCTGAATGCACTATGGTGGCGCTGGCAGGCAGACCTGCCCAGCTCAGGAATGGACACACTGGCTGGCCCGCTCCAGCTGTCCCTACACAGATGTCTGAGAGCAAGACATCATGGAGAGAGTGGGGCTCGGCTTTCTTCTGCACCCTCACGTCCAGTGCCCCTCCCTGACACCTCGCCCGTGTCACCTAGACCCAGCTCCTCAGGCACGTGGTTCGGGCTGCTCTGGTTCTTTGAGAACATCATCCTTCCTAGGTTTCCATGTTCTTGGGGTGATCCTCGCCTTGCACCCACCGTCCTCCTGAGTGGCTGCAGGCAGAGCACTCAGAAGAGTTCTGTCTGAGGAAAGACGTTTCGGAAGTGATTTGCTTGGTCTCCAGGGAGGAGCAGGCAGTGGGGACTGAAGCCAGTCTGTGTTAGCAGGGCCAGCCAGCCCCGTGTCCCCCGGCCCCCCGGCCCTGGAAATAACAGTCCTCAAGCTGTCTGTATGGGACTGTGGGAAAGGCAGGGAAGAGGAAAGGCGCGGAGGGACTGACAGACAGCAGACATGCCTGAGGCCTGGGGCTATAGACAGACTTACGGGGGTCAGGGAGCCCCAGCAGGAGCCATCTCCCAGAACCCCTGTCCTGCCCCCAGGATCGCCGGAGTGCAGTGCATGACGGTGCCTGGCTACTCCAAGGGCTTTGGCTACCAGACGGGGCAGAGCTTCTCTGGGGAGTTTGACCACGCCTGGAACGCCGTGTACCTGGAGGGGAGATGGCACCTGGTGGACAGCACCTGGGGCAGTGGCCTGGTGGATTCTACCACTTCCAAATTCACCTTCCTGTAAGTACAAATCTCAGTGCTGTTGGGGGTCTGGCTGGTGGAAATGAGGGAAGCACGAGGTTGAAGGAAGCAGCAGGTAGAGAAGGCCAGGTGGGAGGCCAGGGAGGGCCAGGGTGGCCTCTCTTTGCTGCTGGCCACTCCCACCCTTCCTCCAGCTCTGAAATGAGCTAGCTCCAAGCCAATAGGAAGGGCCCAGACCTTTTGTCACCTCACCCTCCACTGACTAAATCCCTCCTCTGGCGCCCAAGTGCTGAAAGCCCAGCACTTCCCCGCAGGCCATACAAGAGAGGAAGGCAGAGCTGAGAAGCTGCTTGATGTCTGTAGATTCCCTCCAGGCCTTTGACTCACTGGCTATATTCCAACACAGGGACGCCAGAGTTCTCTTCCTGGTGTCTGCTTTCCCCAGACATCAGGGCTCCTCCCCTACCTCTCTGGGCCAAATGCAGCCACATCACATCTCTGAGGAAGGGGTTATGGTTTGTAGGAAGGGGGGCTGTGGGAGCAGAGTCACTGTGAGCCACGGTGGGGCGGGGTGCTGGGGTGCAGGGCGCTGGAGCACGTTCTGTTCTCCAAGGCTCTGGCCAACTATGCTTAACCCAAAGCCATGACATTCATCCTGGATCGTAACACCTCTCGGCAACTCAGATTCCTTTTTATCCAAAAAAATGAGAGCCTTGTCTCTGATTTTTGTAGTTTAAATCTCGACAGGCCTGCACACAGGCCAAATACAAGCTAAGAGCGAAGCATTAGCTCAGAAGAGTCTCCCTGTTCTTTTCTGGATCCCCATCACTAACCTCTAGAGAGCCGTGTCTCATTGGCCCCAGGGACCACAGGAGGGCTGCTCACCCAGGACTCTCCCTGCCTGCTGTCCCTCCACACTGCTGGCTGGCACCTGGTCCATGGGTTCTCTACTGGGCTTTGAGAGTAGGGGGAGCCCATTTCCCACCTGGACGCAGCTCCACGTGGAGTATGGCCTTCTCTTAAGAGGAGCTGCAGATCCTGCCATGGCCCCTATTTCTGGAAGCAGCCACTGAGGGGCCACCTGCCGTGCCCATGTTAAGAAAGGAGATAGTGCCTTTCCCCATTGGGTTGTCGGCAGGATCCCTCCTGTGGAGGAGCTAGGCAAAAGAAGGCCCCAAAGAGCCCCCTGTGAGCCCCACCGCCTTCTCTACAGAGCTGAGGCCTACTCACCCCGCATGGCTACTGACCAGCTTCCCCCCATCTCTAGCTACAATGAATTCTACTTCCTCACCCACCCCGCACTGTTCATCGAGGACCACTTCCCAGACAACAAGAACTGGCAACTGCTGAAACCCCCTCAGTCCTTGAGGCAGTTTGAGAGCAACATGTATCACAAGAGTGAATTCTACAACAAGGGGATGCTGAGTGCCCACCCAGAGACTTCTGTGATCAAAACAGGTAAGCCCGGAGCAGGTGGCCGGCATGCTGGCAGCAGGGACAGAGCAGCCCGCTCTGTGCCTCAAGGCGTCGGGCCCCCGGGGGACGGACCTGCCAGGGCCCAGCCAGGCCCGCAGCGTGGGAGCTCTGTGCATTACAGACGCTACAAAGGCAGCCAAGGCCATCGGGCCATCAGGGCAGGAGGCGGCCATAGGTCACACTTGCAGGGACAGACCCCTGCTCGCAGCAGCATAAACCAGGAAGGGGATGCATAGGAAGTCCTTGGGTTTCCCTAGGCCCTGAGGACCCTATTTACAGCCCAGGCTGCCAGGGAGCCAGGGCTGGAGGGTCCCCAGCTGGGTGAGTCTCTCCCAGTTCCTGCAGCAGGTAACGGACCACTACAGGCCTGGTGGTCCCCATCTCCCAGGTCGGGTCCCTGACAGACTTCACTAGCCTGCTGTGTTCTCCCAACCTCCTGGCAAAGAGGACATGTTGGACCAGCCAAGCTGGGCTCTGTGTGTCAGTGGTCTAACCAGCTAGTGGGAGAGCCGTGGGGTCTCCCAGGACAGAGGACTGGGGGAGGCTTTATTAGGGAATGGCTGCTGGCTGGGTCCTAGGAGCTGGAAGAGAGCAGGCATCACCATACACAGGGACAGAGGTGCTCTGGAAGGACACAGCAAGCCCTCCAGCGTCTGAACTCAAGTACCGCCAGACCAGGGCTGGCTCCAGAGGCTTTGCCTGCCTTCCTCCATTCCCCTCCCCCTCCAGGTCAGATGCCTGTTGACTCTGCCGGCTTCCCTCCTGGAGGCAGAGTCCAGCCTTTTCCAGCCAATATCCCTGGGAGTGGGAAGGGCAGGACACGTAGCTGAGCTGTCCCCATGGCTGGCCTGGACTGACCTTTGCTCCCCACATCCCCACAGGGGCCACAGGCACCCAGCCAGGTGTGTTTGTGAAGTCTGAGGTTGATGGGGGGCCAGCTGTGTGGGAGAGGGTACAGTTCTGTGGTCACAAGCCTCGCAGGGCTGACTGTGGGGGACTTTGTCTTTTGTGTGTCCAAGGCCCTGGTGCCTGGTCCAGGGCTAGGCACATAACCTGGACACACTGCAGGGCTCAGCACAGCCTCGTCAGTGCACCTACCCCACACCCACACCCACACACTTCAGCGAAGCCCTGTTGGCACCATCTCTGCTACCAGGGGCCCCTATACTCCCAGGGGGGAAGGCCTGAGCTCACATCGGCTGTTAGCACAGAGAGGTCTGCGTGTGGCCTGCAGGTGAGCCCATCCCACACTGTAGAACGATAGGGGCAGCGGGAACACAGGTGTCCCCAAGTTACTTCCAGCCGACTCGTCCCTTCCACCTCACAATGCTTTCCTTAACCAGTCTGCTGAGCTCTCGAGTACTTTTTCTTTAAACTACAAATCCCTGCAGGCTTCTGCTGCTAAAAGGACAGCGTTAGGCTGTGGTCTTTGAGAACGGGTTTCCTGTGCTATCAGATGGGGAGCCTGAACTGTGTGTGGGCCACAGAACCACAGGGAAGCATGGACCAGGCCACACCAACATCAAATTAATGCCACGGAGTAGAACTTGCCTTTGCAAGAGAAACAGAAATGTTTCTTAATATATAGTAATCTCGAATTTGATTCCATATTCGTGATGCGTATTTAAAGAATATTTCTTTGTTGGAGCTAGTTTTGTTAAGAGTGGGGATGGGAAGAGAGCAGAAGAGGGAAAGAGGTGGGTGAAAAGTGGGGAAGGAAGAGGACAGGGGATGTGGGGGGTGGGGGTGGGATACCACTGACAGGGGTGAGGGGAGGTGGAGGGAGAGCGGATGCTGGGGAGATCACGGGCTCCCACAGAGTCCCCAGAGTCGCCAGTCTTTCTTGAAAGTCTTCTAGCCGTTCAGCTCACCTTCGCAGAGAATCTGCTGGGCCAGGCACTCTGGTGAGGCCCGG
Organism: Ursus maritimus; assembly: GCF_017311325.1. Taxonomy (NCBI): domain Eukaryota; kingdom Metazoa; phylum Chordata; class Mammalia; order Carnivora; family Ursidae; genus Ursus; species Ursus maritimus. The sequence continues at coordinate 27,707,687 of NW_024424453.1, forward strand.
GACACACAGGAAAAGACACAGGAGGGCAATTCCCCACAGTGCTCACCCCTGCAGGGAAGACAGACATGGCAGAGAACTAATTCAGTACAAGGGTGCTAAGTCTCCTGAAGGAGACGTGGAGCTACAAGAGAGGCTTCCAGGGGCTCTCAACCTCACCTGGGCAGCAGGGTGGAGGGGAGGCTTCTAGCAGTCAGATGTTATGCTAAGGTCTTATCAGGTTTGGGGGAAAGCGGTGGAGGGAAGGACAGGTGTGAGGGCTGTGGGGTATGTGGGAGAATGCCTTGTGGTCCCAAAAAGGAGGGTCCTGACTCAAGCCAGACAGGAGGGGACAGGACTCTCACTGGTCTCCAGTTTGATGGTGACCCACACAAGTGAACCCAGGAGCGACTAGGTAGATAATTTCCCAGGGCCCTCGGGTGGCCCCGTGGAAGTGCTGGGTGGCAGTCCACATCAAAGGAGAATTCCGTGGGATCTCACAGCCAGCCGGGAAGCAAGACGGAACAGGACGGGGCCATGAGCAGCTGAAGGCTGAGACAGCTTCTGCCCACTGAGTTGGCTTAGAAGAGGAAGCCAGGGGAGAGGAGAGATTCAACCAAGAGAGAGTGGTAACAAGTCTGTTGTTCCTGGGCACTTTCCTTTGGTGGTTACCATGGGACAGATGTCCCATAGTGGCTGGGGGCAGTGGAGGAAGAAGGTAGACAAGACCACACCAAAGCACCAAGCATCCCACCAGTAGTAGAGCAGAGAGGGAAGGAATGGCAGCAGAGGCAATGGGGCGGTGGTGGGCGGGCTGGGCGGGGGCGTGTGGGGGCTGCAAGGGGGAGGAGAGTGCATCCAGGAGGCCACGCCAGCAGCCCGGAGGCTCCAAGGAACTCACCCACTGAAGTCTTTGGAGAGTGGGGACAGAGGCCAGATGAGAGTTACAGGAGAGTTACACGGCAATGGGGAGGGATTCCCTGCCAAGGGAAGGCAGGGAGAGGTTTCCAGAAGAAGCAGTCCGTGAAGAAGCAGAGGGGAGCCGGCAGTGAGCTCCCATCCTTTCCGGCTGCCTGTGGGATTCTCACCAGCTGGTTGGGAGCGAGCACTGAATGCAGGAGCAGAGCAGCCTGGAGTCGGGGCCTTGGGGCAGATTAGAGGGGAAGTCTTGGAGGTACTCATTCGAGAGCCCAGGCATGGCCTCCCCAGCAAGAGCGTTGGACCTCAGACTGGGGAAAGGTTACTAGTGAGCATGGCTCTGACGGTAGTCTGTCTTCCTCCTTTGCACTCCTGTGTGAACCCCAGTGGGGCTGGGGAGGTTGCTGGGACGAGGCGCAGGTGTGGGGCTTCCGAGAGGAAGGGGATTGAGGCTCTGCAAGGAGCCACTGCCCCTCCCCGTGGTCCTGCGAGGCAGGGAGGACCAGGTAGGGGAGTGCTCGTGGGCCGTAGAGCCAGAGAAGTGACCCTGAAAAATAGTGACCAGGACAGAGGAGGATAAAACGGGGGGGCACGGGAGGGGCAGAGAGTGGATGCAAGAGGCAGAGACGGGCCAAGCCATAGCCCGAGTGAGAGTCGTGGGGCTGGCGCAGTGGGCAGTGAAGAGGCAGCCCGCCCCTCGAGCTCCGCCTCCAGCAATGAAGCCCTTCCAGCCAGGTTTTAAGGGCCTGTGTTCGCCTGACAGCTGCTGACGCTGTAAAGAACAGATGCTGGAGGGAGTGGTGTGAGGCAAGACTTAAGACTGGAAAGAGACAAAGGGTGCCTCTCCAACCAGTCATGGGCCCGCCTTGCCCCGGGCCCTCCCCCTGCTCCGGAATCAGGCTGAGCCTCCGTGCAGCCCTCACCTGAAAAGAATCGCTTGGGTGAGGCAAGCACATACAGCTGGGGCAGGTTTTCTCTTGAGACCCTCAGCTTTCGGCTCGTGCTAAGAGAACCACCGCAGCGGGGAGGGGAGCCCCTCCAGCGGTGCGCCGCAAGGGCTCACGTCGTGTTGGCTGACCTCACCTTGAGTGCTTAAAACCCATCGTGCCGGGGGCGTTCACACCGTCGAAATGGGCAGCTGCTAGAGTCAGGGCTTCCTCCCCAGAGAGCCGCCGTGAAACATCTAGCAGCAAGCAGCGCATCCCGGAGCCACCCCCGCTGACCCTGGCTCTCTCTCCACAGTGAACGGGAAGGCCACCGTCACCATCGAGAGCCGCGCCCCGACGCTCTTCATGTTCATGCTCAACGGCAAGCAGGAGCACGGGCTGCTGAGCCTCAGGAAGGACGGGATGAAGCTGGACATATACCCCCCAACGGTGGGCCCCCACAAGCTGCAGATCTTCGCCAAAGGCAACTCGGACGTCTACAGCTCGGTGCTGGAGTACACGGTCAAGTGCAACTACGTGGACGTCGGTGTCCGGCTGCCGGCGGAGCTGCACCAGCCCGTGGGCCCCAGCTGGTTCTCGGAGCAGATGGGCATCGTGGAGCCCTCGCACCCCGACCCCATCATCCACACGAGCGACGGCCGCTGCTCCGTCAGCTTCGGCGTGGAGGAGGGCGTCAGCGTGCTGGCTTCCCTGCATGGGGACGAAGGCCCCGTCACCGAGGAGACGCAGCGGCGCTACATCTTCCAGCTGCACCGGGAGAAGCGGGCGGAGCTGAAGGTCCAGCTGCCCCAGGCGGGCAAGTTTGCCCTCAAGATCTTTGTCAAGAAGAGGCTGGAGCCGGGCAACTACGTCTTCATCTTCAATTACCTGCTGTGCTGCCCCAACACCAAGGTGAGCTGGCCCATGTTCCCCGAGAGCTTCGGCAACTGGGGGCAGGACAATGAGCTGCTGGAGCCCCTGTCGGGCGTGCTTCCCGCCAACCGGAATGTCCCATTCAAACTGAAGCTACACGGTGTTGCCAAAGCCCTGGTGAAGGGGCAGGACACGTGGCCCCTGACCCTGAATGGAGAGGGCTACTGGGAGGGCAGCTGCAGCACGGCCGGCTGCCGCGAGATCTACGTCATGGTGCTGGAGAACGCCAACCACAACTTCTACTCCTACATCCTGAAGTACAAAGTGAACGCCCAGTGAGGGCTGGCGCCGCGGCCGCCCCCTCCCAGAGGGCCGAGGCCAGAGCTGCCCAGGGAGGGCCCAGCGCAAGTGCAGAGAGCCCTGGACGCCACCCAGTCTGCATGAAATCACTTCGAGGCCTCTGCCTCGGTCTCTCCGCTCTGCCACGGAAGCGGGCATGTTTGTGTCCCCATGGCTTCCCCCGGTTGTGGCCGTGGCCGTGGCCGAGGGGACTGAGGCAAAGGCCCTGTAGAAGAAAAAGGTGCTATGTAAATCCAAGGTATCATAAACTGTACACCACTGCCCAGATGCCCCCTTCTCGTGTTAATGCTGTTGTTGTTTGCATAGGGCTGATGTGGGAAAGCAGGGAGGTTGCCCAGGCAGAAAGCTTTTCACGTGATCGTGAGCGAATTCTCCTCTGTGCCCGAGAGGGACCTGATATGCAAGGCTGAGTCGTCCTGAATCGCAGAGCCCTTTCAGCCCTATCAGTGTTTCTCACCAATTCTGAACCCCAGGGAGGGTTGACTACCATTTTTCCCCAGACCTGACCATCTTCTGCACTCCCGCTGCCTCTCACTCTTCAAGAGCCCTAGAGAAAAGAAGGCGTGAGGAGGAAGCTAGCCAGCCCGCGCTTGCTGCAGGTCCACTGTCCCTGGATATGCTGGGAATGTGGCAATAGAAAAGTCAGGAGGGCACTCCCAGGGCCCATTCTTGGGTGCCCTGCGTGGAGGGCCAGAGGGTGAGGGACACCCCAGCAGCCCTGCCACCTGAGTCTAAGGGTGTGAGTTCTCCATCTCTGTGCTCTCAGACGGGCCCGTGGCAGTTCAGTCTAGTGAGTTGGTGGCCCTCCGGGGCCTGCATTTTCACGGGGAGCTTCAAGAGTCTGCTGGGCCCTTGGGGGGACCTCGTTGATAACCCTAAAGAAAGACCTGGGCAGGGAGGCCAGGCAGGGAGTAGTGCAAATACCATAGTGCCAAGGAGACTAATGAAATCACTCGGCCAGCCCCCAAGGGTCCCTACCAGCAAAGCCCACACCGGGGGACCTCCACCTGCTCTGGGAGCCATTTTGGTGCTTGTCTGCATCCCATCTCCCTTCCTGCCTTTCCCTGCCACGAGAGACCCCTGGGGTCCTGCCTTGCACGCTGGCTCCAGCCCTAGGAACTTCAGCTGCCCAGCTGCCCTCAGCAGCACCTCAGGCCCGTGTTGCCATGGCAACAGCGGCAAGGCTGGCTCCTTTCTGCAAGGGCAGTGGGAGAGGGAAGGAGGGAGAGGCCCTGCGTGGCCACTGCAGCACCCTCCCAGCACGAGAAGCCCCTGCAGGTGCTCCCTGCCTCCTGGCTTCTCAGCTGTGCGGCCCCTCCCGTCTCCGTGCCCTCACCCTGAGAGCTGGCACCACCCTGCGCCCGCTACTGTTCTAAATGTCCTCGGGCTCGACAGCCAGGCCGGCCGGATGCTCACGCCACCTCTGCCTTCATCCTCACGTTCGTGTATTCAGCAAATGTTACCGGGGCACTTAATCAGCATCGGACTCCGTGCTAGACGCTGGAGTTATGGAGGGAACCAAGGGGGTCCTGCCCCTGCCATCTCAGAGCTCAGGGTGCGCAGCAGCGGCCTCCCCCAAATAGGCCTGTCTGAAGTTCCAGGCTCCCAACACTTCATTATCTCCCCAAAGGTCCCCGCTGCCCCCCAGCTTGAACCTGGCCGAGCCATGTGACAGGGGTGCCCAGCCTCCAGGAGGCTGAGGGCCCTGGAACACGAGGGCAGTACACCATGGGCGTCTGGGCTCTCCCCTGGCCTGTGTCCCGTGCCCTCCGGCAGGCTCTGCCACCCAAGCCTTTGGCACTGTTGTCACTCATGCCTGGAAAACGCACAAAGGCCCCAGAGGCAGAAAACAAGGGGAGTTCTTACACCCTGAAAACAGCCTTTTTTGTTATGGGTTGAAAGAAATGTGCTGGGTTTTATCCAAATAATGAGTGCCTTCTATGACTCATGTCGCTCCCTGGACCCAGAGCCGTGGCTAGTCCCGATGAGAACAACGTGTATCTTTTTAAAAATAATATAACTAACCAGTACCTTCTGGAGCAGACAGAGGATGCCACCCAGCGCAATAGCAGCTGCCCCAGGAACCAAGACCGGGCCCAGCATCTCCAAGGGGCTGCAGAGCCACCACGTGCCCCTCCTCCTGCCTTAACCAGCACCCCCCCCCCACCTTTGTAAAGACAGCTGTAGGCACAGTCAGAAATCACCTGTATTTCTTTCCACTGAAGTAAAAATACATGAAATGAAATCCAGTCTTCATGAATTTTTACACGCATGCTGCTCAGGGTAGAATTCAGAGTTGCATTTTGAAGCCTTTTATTCAAATCCGCATCTTTGTTCCCGGTGCTGGAGTCCCAGCGACTGGTGGAATGGCACGGGCGCCCCCTGGTGCCCAGAACATGGAGCTGCCGGCCAGCCAGTCTGCGAGGCTGAGTCGATTGCCAGGGCTTTTACACAGAACTTGAGAAAGCCTGCTGAGATGTTTGTGTTCGATTCACTGGGTGCTTCCTGGTGTGCACACGGAGCACATCTTTGCCACGTGCAAACTGTGAGGCGAGCTTGGAGCCTGCCTGGCAGGGTAAGAAGAAAAGGCATGTAATACTGGGGAGTGTTTTGCCTGGAAATCACGTCTTGAAACGGAAACACTGGATAGCGGACTGGAAGGGACAGCTCTGACCGCGCTCCTTACTACGCCAGAGAAGGACCGAAACTGTTCACACTCAGGGCTTGGGCTGGCAGCCTTCGGGCCACAGGCAGAAGGGTGCAGAAAGTCAGGGAGGGTGCGGGAGTCGGAGGCGAATGGGCTACAACCACAACTGCAATTAACTCCTTTCAGCTCATTATCGGCAGCGCCAGCAGCCCAGCTGGGTCCGCTTCAATCTGATTACGATCATTGTGAGTTCCCCATACACCGCATTGTCCCACCAGGACAGACTCCTCACAGCCTGCTGAGATTAAAAGGAAATAAATAGATTAACTGAAGCATGAAGGATTTAGGCTAGACATAAAGAACTGTTTCCTGTTTTTAAGCAGGAGGGGCAAGGTGCCAAGAAAGTTTGTGAAATCCTCTTCTCAAAGGACTTGAAAAGTAGAAAAGTTTCCCCAGTGGTCTGGGTTTCAGATGCCATGCTCACTGGAAAGACTAAGTTCTCTCGAAACCAGCTAATCCTTGAAGTACACTAGATCGCCCCCAGCAAACACAAGGTGAGCAGTTTTGCCACATCCTTTGCTGTTAACGATGTGTTCAGAGGTGGTGCGCATCTGTGTCCCACATCAGTTCGGGATCTTTCATTTCTTTTCATTTGGAATAAGGAGCTGGAAATCTTCAGAGGTGATTACTTCTCATAGCGTGTGTGTGTTGAGTTGTGTGGGCCAGTGGCTGTTGAGTATGCTTTCCCCACATTGTTGCTGGTGTTGTTTTTCAATAAAATTTATATTCATTTTTATCCAACAATGTAATTATCGATCTGTTCTTATCACTGCTCTCACAAGGGGGAAAAAATAGGGAAAAAACACTTTCATGTTCAAAGGGAGCCCTAGGGAAAAAAAAAAAAATCAATGTCCCAGCCATTTGAATGTGATGGGGAGATGCAAATGGAATGTCAGGCAAATAGCTATTTCGCATTAAAGAAAACATAATGAGGTTAGCGCCAGCCCCTCTCTGGCTCACATGCCTTTGAAGAACACGAAGGCAGTGTTTCTTTCATTGAATCTTGTTTAACTTGAAATGTTTCAAGTCAATCCTAATTTCTGTTACTAGTAGAAGAAAAAAATGTACCCAAAATGCCTATCAGCATACTTTTTTTTATTGTTTTGAATATGTATTTCTTGATTTTCATATACATACAGAAACTTTGCAGCAGGTTACCTAAACAGATGATTCATAAATTAGACATTTAGGGAAATAGAGAAAATGAACATCCAGGCACCTCTGAGAAGCTGCCGTAACCATGGAGACCATTCTCGTAGCTGTGGTGTGAAGGACAGAAAGAACTGTGTTCTCAAATCTGGCCTTGTAGCCTCCCTCCCTGCTGGACCCGCAAACGTGAGCCCCCACGTATGTCTCCTGAGGAAAGAAGCTCATGGGTGGACCATGTCTTTAACAGCATATTAAGGAGAAGTCAAAAGAAAGTCTCCCGTATTCATAGGAGGAGGAACTCTTAAATTATTAGAACAGTCTGAGAATGCCAACCCTGAGGCTGGAATGGATGACCTCTAACGTCCCTTCCAGTCCGGAGAGTTTGTGATGCTGTGTCTCTGTGAACAAATGCTGGCAGGTGGTAGACCTGGGATTGTCAGTTTCGGAACATCTGAAGGGCCCTGCTGTGTTAAGAGCCTGCCCTGTAGCCCCCAGCAGACTGCGCTGCTGGCTCCTCTCTTGCCCGAGGGCGAGGGGCTGCAGAAAACCCAGCAGAGGGACCAAAGGGAAAGCAACAGCCCCTGACAGGATGCTGCTTCTCTCTGATTTTGCAAGCAGAATGAAAGAAAACTAAAAGTCAGGCAGTGATCGGGACGCCTTCCCTTAGATATCCCACAGGCATCCCCAAATCAAAAGACACTGAACCGAAGTCCCTTTTCTCCCCCAAATTGCCTCCCACTCCTCCTGGGTCCCCAACACAGTAAATACATCCCCATCCCCCAGGTACCGAAGTCAGTCTCGTGGTGGTCACTGGTGACTCCTTCATTCCCCTCAGTGATGAAATCTGGGCCATTCTGACCCACTCTCCCAGCCCCACATCCACTCCACTCTCACAGCCTTTGTCATAATTCAAGCCCTCATCATCTCTCAGCTCCGCTGCGGTGACTGCTTTCCACGATGACACGCGGCCCCACCACCACCACCTCCCCATGTTTCTACTTATAAGAACATCAGGACTATTGTTTGTATTAAGACAAGGTCTCCATGAAAGCCTTCCAGAAGAAGTTCACCATCTCTGGAGAAAGCATAATTTGTGTCAGGTGCTGATGGAAAAGGTGGGTCTTCAAACAAAAACTGGTTTTAACAGAGAGGCAGAAACTCCTCCTTTTTCTGGACTCTGAAGAGGCCAGGTGCTGATGTCTTCACTCCTGGGCGATGCTATGTAGGGCAGCTCATAGCACCACAGCCAAACAGGGACCTGTGACAGGGTGAGTGGTGGAGACTAGCCTGAAGGTTAGCAAGCTACACCTTGTAAATCAGATTATCCACATCCATGGCTCATAGATCTCCCTGTTCTCCTCCTGGAACCAACAATAGTATTGATCATATGTTCAAATGTGCCGGGAGGACTCCCTGGCAAGCAGATGCTGAGACAGAGTTAGGAATGCAGACAGAGTGTTAGAGGGTAATACGTGGGAAAGATAAAGGGGGAGGAAGCAGGATCAGGCAGAGAGAACTTCGGACAGTCGGCTAAGTGTCAGTGCAACAGAAGAGCCCCTTGTTGTGCAGAAATGACCAGGCTCTAGAGACCCTGGTCTGCTCCGTCACTGGCTACGGGCTGACCAGGAAGAGCTTGGCCTCCATTCAAAAGCTAAGACACACGCCTGGTTTCTGATCCAGGCTGTAAGAAGCGTAGAAGCCATCACTCCCTCCAACAGGTAGAAAGCTGACAAACTGAAAAATCAACAACTCTTCTTATATCTGTAGGAGAAGTGAAGTCACAAGGTAAACCACTGTCCTCCTCCCCAAACTGGAGAGACTGACAGGTGACCCAGAGAATCATACTCACCAGAGCAGAAACCTCCATGGGAAACCATTGCCTGGGTGGGAAAACGGAACTGTAATTGGCAAACTGCTGGGGCTCAATGTGGACAACATTGAGAGTTGAAAACTCTCCAGGGGCACCCAGTCATCAGGACCCCCACATTTTTGTGAGTTTATGTCTTGGATCTCTACCAGGTCTCACAGTGAATATCAGAGAAAAATCTCCTCATGCTTCTGGGGTGAGGGGGATGGATCCATTTACAAGCAGAAAATTAGTAAGGACATAATTGAACTCAACACCACCCCCAAACTACTAGAAATAATTGACATCTATAGACTGCTTCATCCAACAACAGCAGATTACGTATTCTTTCCAAGCGCACATGGAATATTCACCAAGATAGACCACATTCTGGGCCATAAAGCATACCCCCAATGGAATGAAAAGAAGAGAAGTCACACGATGTCTGCTCTCAGACCAGTGGAATTAAACGAGACATCAGTAACAGAAAGATGACTGGAAAATTCCAAAATATTTTCAGATTAAACAACACACTTCCAAATAGCTAATGGGTCAAAGAAGAAATCTCAAGACAAATTTTAAAATATTCTGAAGCACATGGAAATGAACCCACAACTTATCAAAATTTGAGAGATGCACCAAAAACTCTCTTTAGAAGGAAATTTAGAGCATTGAAGGCATATGTTAGAAAAGAAGAAAGCTCTAAAATCAATAATCTAAGCTTCCAAATTAGGAAACTAGAAAAAGAAGAGCAAAGTAAGCGAAAGAAAAGAAATAATTTAAAAAGAGCTAAAATTAATAAATTGAAAATAAGAAATCAATAAAGAAAATCAGCAAGCTCAAAAGCTTGATTCCTTGAAAAGATCAATAACATCTATAAGCCTCTAGCGAGGCTAGCTAAGAAAAAAAGAAAGGACAAATTACCAATATCGGAAGTGAAAGAGGGGGTATCACTACAGATCCCATGCACATTAAAAAGATAATAAAGGAATACTACGAATAAGTCTATGCTCTCAAATTTGATACCGTAGGTTATCAAATGGTCCAATTTCTTGAAAGACACAATCTGCCAAAATTCATACAGAACAAAATAGGTGATCCAAATAGGCCTGTAATCTTTTAAAGAAATTGAGTCAATAATCAATAACCCTCTATAAAGAAAGCACCAGGCCCAGATAGGTTCTGGTGAATTCTACCAAACACTTAAGGAAGAAATTACACCAATTTTCTACAACCTCTTTCAAAAGATAGAAGCAGAGGGCTTACTTCCTAACTCATCTGCGGCCAACATTATCCTAATACCAAAACCAAACACATTGTAAGAAAATAACAGATTAATATCTCTCATGAACATAGGTATAAAAATCCTCCAAAACCATTAGCGAACTGAATCCAGCAATATATAAAAGCTAAGGCAGACCCTGGAGACAGCGCCAGCTGAAAGCTCTCAGCTCTCGGATGTACTCCTTGCAGATAATCGGCAAGTTCCCTCTTGACGGGAAATCTGAGCAGCACACCTCTGTGTCTGCCACAGAGGCTTCAGGAAGGCTTGGGTGCGGGTTCTGGGGGTGGGGCAGCAGATCCTAAAGCCATCTGGGATCCAGCGATCACTGGTGCGAGGTCACCAAATGCTTTGTCAAAGGGACGGGGAGGGCTCTATATGTGGCTGCCTCTGTGCGGGAGGAATGCAACTTTCAAGGGCCGCCTTCAAGGCGCTGGGCACTAATTTGACAGAAGGCAGCTTCTTCCTTCCCTCTCCTCCTTGGCCTCCTGGTTCCTGTCACCCAGGGCAGCGTCAACACTAAAGCCAGAAGGAGCTGCTCATGTTACAGTCTTAACTTGAAACCTGCCGAAAACTCTCCATTGTCCAAGGCGTAAGACTCAGTTCCCCACTGTCTTCGTCTGTTCTGCTGCATAGACGGGGCGGCTGACAAACAGCAGAAATCCACTGCTGACCGTTCTGGAGGCTGGAATTGGAGATCAAGTCACTTGCAGATTCGGTGTTTGATGAGAACCCACTTCCTGATTCATAGTTGGTTGCCTTCTCCTTGCGTCCTCACACGGTGGAAGGGACAAGCTCTCTGGAGTCTTTATAAGGACACAGATCCCATCCGTGAAGACTCCACCCTCGTGACCTAATCACCTTCCAAAGGCCCCGCCTCCAAACACCATCATATTGGGGATTCAGTCTCAACCCATGAATTTTGGGGGGGATACAAACATTCACTCTGTAATCCCCACTCTGGCGTCACACCGCTTTCTCTGCTTTGTCTCTCATGACTCTCCATGAGATTCCTTTTGCAAAAATCAACCATATGACACCAGGCAGGCCACGGACCCTCACACCTTCGTGTTTTTTACACATGCTGTTCCTTCTCATTGGGAAGCCGTTCCATCCATCTCTGTCTGCAGAAGCCCTGCATGGTCTTCGGGCGTCTAGACCAGCCCCTATCTGCCCACCCTCCATGTTCACTTAGCACTTTGTTAGCTCATCTGTTAAGCAGGTACTTTCTGCATGATTCATGTGATTGAGGGGGTACTTGGAGGTTCGCGCACTTGGTTATGAATTGTTTGAACACAGTTACTTTGATTTTTTTCTCCATGGCACAAAATAGGGGGTTAGTAAATGCTTGGCAAGTGTTTCATTGAGAGAACAGAGAGGAAAGATGAAGACCGACTAGCAAAGTAACATAACTCAGCAGTCCAATAACCATTCGGTGACATTTGTCTAAATGTTTCCTGGTCACCAACACTGGCCCCTGTGCCTTTTGCCCAGCTCTGCACACCCCAGCCTGAACTGCGAGGAGAACCCAAGATGCTCTCAGGGAGGGCCACACCCCGAAAAGGGCTGAGAAACTGGGGCAGGGGGAGATACTGGAATGACCACCCTGGGGATAGTTGAGGAGGTAGTTCGTGGGGTCTTCAAGGAAGTGGGTGGCCTTGTTACCAAGACCAGCAGCCCACACTTATTTATGAGGCTCTGAAAGAGAGCACGTGCTCACTCCACAGAACAGGACTCGAACACAGGACATGAGCTTGACAAGAGAAGAATGGCCACCCTGTCTGTGACTGCGGGTGGCAGGGGCTAGTCAGGACTCTTTGGCCATGAAGCGCTTTATGAAGTTGCCTTTCCTTTACCTAATTGTGGTTCCTGACCCAGATTTCCTCTCCAGGACCCTGTTTGGAGGAGATTCTCTAAGCTAAGCTGTTCAGCAGAACACAAATATAACACAAGGCGTCTGCCGGTGCTACCCACACCCGTCCAAACAGAGCAAGCTAGCCCGCTGACAACCAGTCGGCGGCCAAACCATCGGTCCAAGGGTGGTCTGGAGGCCTCCTGACACCTCTGGGCTCCAGGGGGTGCCTGCCAGCCTACCCCTGGGGGCGCGCCAACGCACGCCGCATACGGCTCCAGGAGGAAGGTGCCCAGGTTGATCTGCTCGCTGTTTCAGCTCCATAATTAAATGACACCTGCATTCAGAATAAATGATCAATACATTTTTGAAGTGAACATCAATCTGTCATTTCAAAAGTGAATTCCTAGATCACCGGCTTTATTTACATGGCTGCTGACCAAAAAGGCTGTTGAGTTACAGCAGCCTAGTCATTTCCCTCTTCTTCTCAACTAACTACAAAAGCCGGTGCCCGGAGCGAGTTTCTCTGCCCCCGGGGGAAATGTATGTTTACAGGAAGACAGAAACCACCACCAGCTGGGAGGGCTCGCGCTGTTTGCCACAGAAAGCCATCAGGGCCCCGATCGATCAGAGGAGTGCCCTTCTTCTCCAGGACCCCACCGCCCTCGGCCTGTGCCGAGATTGCTTTGTTTCCATCAGGAGGGACGGCTGACTGCCTCTCTGACACAAGGAATCAGCCATCACTTCACCCCGGCTGTGCAGGGACAGAGACGGTGGCGCCCGGCTCCGGGGCGGCAGGGACGACCGTGGAGAAGCCTGTGGCAGGAGGGCACGGGAGCAGCCGCGACTCGAACGGCCAAGAACAATCGGGCCGCGTGATGAGTGAAGTCCAGATGTCGGGACTGAGGGCCCCTGGCAGCTCCCACATGGACAAAGCAGGGGGAAAACGAGGAGACGTTGATTTAAAACGAAATCACTGCAGGATTACAAGTTACTCCCTGAACACTTGGCTGATGTATTTGTATGTATGTGAACACCAAGGGGATTGGAAAATTAACATTTTATTATACTGTAAAAAATTAAATGTGGCCAAGATGCCCGAGGCGTTTGGAG
>NW_024424453.1:27720698-27873686 GCF_017311325.1 Ursus maritimus
CCCCCCCCCCCCCGCATATCCTTTGTGATGGCGCCGCCCTTGGGAGCTGCGGTGAGCGTGGGCACCGCGAGCCCTTTGGCATCCATTTCTCTAGCATCAGATCTCCTTCCCCACCTCCCAGGAGAAACACGGTGAAGAGAACACGTTAACCTGATTGCGGGAGGAAACCCACTCTGTCAGTAAAAGCTTCACTTGACATTTTTAAAGCTCAGCAAGAGTGTTAAAAGTCCATTTTAGAAAGAAGAGAATGGGCATCTTTCTGGAAAGATGGCCTCTTAGCTGCTGGTCCCCTGTTTGACTGAAAGCTGTCTTGCGCCGTCAGAAGCCATTAATGTACGATTGAAGCCTTGATTTCTTTCTGTAAATATTGGTTTGACTTGGGGAGGCCCTGCAGACCCCTCCTCACTGAGCTCTGGCCGGCCCCAAGACCTCCGACGCCGTCTGCCAACATCAGGCTGGCATAACCGGGGCACAAACCCTCAGCCAGCCCCTGGCTCCTGTCCCCGCTCTGCCACCTCCCGCGGCCTTTGGCAAATTACTGATCCTGCCTGTCCTGGTTTCCTCAGCAGTGAGCTGGGGTTCAGCACCGCACCCACCCTGCAAGTTTCCTGTGGGGATCGAATGAGTTAACATGAATGCAATGAGCAGAATAGCCCCTGGCACATAATACCTGGTCGGTGAATGTCAGCTGTCATCACCGCCACACCATCGGTGTCCTCAGTGTTACGAGGATGAGATTGAAGTGCCATGTGTGTGCTGTGGGTTGAATCCAAAGGTCACAGGCCCCTCCTGAAATCATAGCTGTCACTGACGCCAGCTTCTAAATGACATCCTGTCTCCAACACTTGGCCACCTGCCTCTTCTAGAATCTTCCAGAGACCAGGAGCTCATTGCTGCCTGAAACAGGTATCCCATTTCTAGACACCTCTGTTAAGAGACCCTCCCTATATGTAACTGCCTTAAATTCAAGCAGTTGAGCCAATCCACCCACTGGTCCATGAACAAATCTGTAGTATTCCAAGGTGACCACATGGCAGGCATCCTGAGCCACCAGCACAAAACCCAGCTCATTCGAGGGTTCTGGACGCTGGCTGGAACAGCTGTCATCTACCTAGACAAGCAAGGAGAGCCCAAAGAGAGGGAAAGAAAAGGAAAATCTCCCACTCAACAGAGCCTGCAAATCAGCATCTGAAACCACATGAAGAAAAGTAATGGTTAGAAAAGATACACAATCTGCATACCGTACAGTGAGACCACCCCAAGCCCTCATCCCACATAATGCCCCGAACCTGGCCACCTGGCTTATATCCTCCAAGCATTTCTTCTCCAGAAGACCGACCAACCCAAGAAAAAAGACCCACAGGTACAATCTATGGGCAGTACTCCAGTGACGACCAGGACCCTATTCGACCACCTCTAGGAATCCCTCCCCATACACACACACACACACACACACACACACACACACACACACAGTTCGTGAGTGCATCTGTGGTGGTTTTAAAACACAGCCACAGATTCTTTGGTACTCCTCCCTTCCTAAGGTGGAGTCTACTTCTCATCCCCTTAAGTAGGAGCTGTACTCAGTGACTCTCTTCTAACAAATAGAACTTGACAGAAATCACAGGGTGTGATGTCCAAGATTAGGACCTATAAGGCATTACCGCTTCCTCCTGTAAACCAAGAACGGGGTGCCCTGGGACCAGGAAGCTCCTACAGAAAGGAGGAACAAGGGGATACCCAGGAGGACGGTAATGGGACAGATCTGGAGAATAGCCGCACAGCAAGGAGGATGGACCCAGTCTAGAAAGAAGGCATGTCATAGGAAAAAATGAAATGGGACCAATGACTCGGTTACTGGATACAGGTGACTTCACTGGGGTTGTTTCAATGACAGTGAGGAGTTGGCGGGACTATTTGGTGAAAGCTACGTTGAAAACAAAGCAAAGCAAATTCTAATTTCATGAAGAAAGATTGTACCCAAAAATCATATTAATCATAGTATGCTGTGTGTGGATATTTACAGCGTCATAATAATGTAAATGTCAAGTCCGACGATGTGTTAGGTGCTGTGTTTGGACATCTCATGCCTTTCCAGCCCCGGCCCCCTTTCTCGTCTCCCAGTTTTGAGGATGAGGCAGCAAATTCTTCCTTTCTCTCAGTGATGTTTAGTAGATTTTTGTGGAGACCTGCATATCTTTTATTAGATGTATTTCTAGGTATTTACAGGTATATTTTTATGATGTGGTAATGGTATCGATTTTAAAGTGCTTTTTCTAATTGTTACTACATGCAGACATATGAGTATACTACATGAGACCATGCTGTTTGTTCTTCGGGGATGTGTACGAAGCCAAAAATATAGTTGTGAGGTGTTAACACCATCACCAGGATAGCCATTGCTTCTGGAAACAGAAGAAAGGCATGGAATTAGACCAAAACAAAGACATTTTCAGTAATCTTTTATCCTATGTAAGTTTTGAAGGATATATGATGAAATGTTGGCATTTGTTAAATTCAGGGAGAAAGAAATCATCCATGCCACTATTTTTTAAAAAGGGGGGTGTGCCTGGGGGGCACAGTCAGGTGAGTGTCCAACTCTTGGTTTCACCTTGGGTCGTGGTCTCAGAGTCTGCTTGAGATTCTCTCCCTCAGCCCCTCCCGCTCATGTTCTCTGTCTCTCAAATTGATAAATAAATCTTAAAAAAAAAAAAAAAGAATCTTTGCCTAACCCAGGGTCTCAAAGATTTTCTTCTGTTTTCTTCTAGAAGTTTTTGGGTTTTGCTCTTAACAGACATCATTATTGCAGAATGAGCCCCATTCTCCATGGAGGATGGAACGAACACATGGTGGGTGACCAACCCTTGTGGCCTCAGTTTCCCCTGGAGCCCTGCAGACAAGGAAGATGGCACCTCCTCCTACTGTGCCTTCCCTACCCCCTTTCCAAGGGGCCTTGCCTGTGGTAGGGACCCTGCTCCCGCACCCAGTCATCCTTACCACCCCAACACCGGTGTGGGCAGAGGTCGCAAAAGTTACTGTTCAGCACGCACAGTGTTTAAAAAACAAAAAGTTCATCAGTGCCAACAATGAAAAATCAGGAAAACCACATCAAAATCTGACTGGCCAGCTCTTCTCAAGAAGCCTGTGAACATCACAGGGGACTAAGTTGCAGCACCCCCTTTGGACTAGCGGGCTGTCCAGGTCACCCCACACCTGCCCCTCTGACTGTCTCCCAGACCCTGAGGCCTGGGTCAGCTGCCTGAGCTCACTCCTTCCCACAGCTGCCCTCTTTGATGCTACCTGTAAGGCCCCATCTACAGCTTTTCCATCCTCTTCCCTTTTCAGCAGCTCACCTGGCCTCCTGACAGCCTTGCTGGGCCAGGATCAGAGTCCACACGCTGCAAGGAAGAAACTGCCCAAGGGCATACAGCTGCTAAGAGGCCCGCTGGCTTTGAGGCTCTCCCTCCGCTTTCAGACTCATTTCACTGGTTCCCATCGCCCTGGGCACTGGGACTGTGTTTAAGCGTCGGTGATGCAAGTTGCTAAGGGCGCAGGTGTGTTACTAGGCTGCGGTGCGCACCTGTCAGAGGTTCTGGGCACATGACGGGGGCTGGGGTCTGTGTCACCTGCGCTGGCATCTGCAGGGAGTAGCAGGAGCTCAGGCTTCTAAGATGAGGGGTTTGGTTGATTAAATGTTTGATGAATGAACTAATAAATGGATGAGCTGTCATCTGAGTAGCCCACATGTTTAACCATTAATCAAAATAGATTTTAACTGCAGAAATATTTCAGCTGAAGCATATAAAGGAAGAGGAGGAAGGGCGAGCCTACAACGTGCCAGAACGCACACCAGGCCCCACCACCGGGTCTCATCTCGTTGCTGAACATTTCAGAGAGGACTTTGCATGCAAAGCATAGACAGTAATATTTGTACAGCTCTCTGGGGTAAAAAGGAGAGGATTTAAAGGTGTCTATATGGGACAAAATTCATTACATTTTCTCTGCGATATGTAATTACGATGTTAAAAATAAAATGCTAGTATAAGAACTAGGAAGATTAGTAGGGGAAGAAAGGGATAAAGAAAGGGGGGGGTAATCAGAAGGGGGAATGAAGCATGAGAGACTATGGACTCTGGGAAACAAACTGAGGGCTTCAGAGGGGAGGGGGTTGGGGAATGGGATAGGCCGGTGATGGGTAGTAAGGAGGGCACGTATTGCATGGGGCACTGGTGTTATATGCAACTTAAATCAACGAACTTTACATCGGAAACCAGGGATGTACTGTATGGTGACTAACATAATATAATAAAAAAACATTAAAATTTAAAAAAAAGAAAAAAAATGCTAGTATTAGACGAGACACTGAATTTATATAAAACTTCCAATATGATTTTTAAAAAAAAATCTAATGAAAACCATGAGCTTTCTTTTGTGACTTTAACTTTTTATTTGACGATTTATGCTTGAAACTGTTACATACAATTCCTGATCAAGGTGTTTTTAATTAACAATGTCTTTAAATTCTACATAGTTCACCTTGATGAGAAACTTTGCAAAGTAGTGATAATGTCCTTTACAACATTAATTTAAAAATTATAATACAGATCGTATTTAAAGACTCTAATTGCAATTTCTCTTCTTCCATTGACAAACTAAGTATTGGAGTTTCTAGTAATACCGTGGATAGACTTTTAACTCAATCCAACATTTTTAGATCTAGTGCTAATGTGGAACACTAATTTGGACACTTTCTGAATCTTGTTAGAGCAGTCAACCTGCAGCTAGCTTGGGGTAAGGGGTGGCAGGGTGCACCAGCAGACTGCTATGACTATCTGACCTTTGCTGGACAATAATTTTTGCCTCGAAGTATTTAAGTATTCGTGTCTTGAGAGTCCAGAAAGACTGAGACTGTTGGATTGTTTTGTGAAGACAGAGATTTGGGTCTGCCATCTAGAGTTACACCAATAAAAACATCACCTGGCCCTCCCCATATTAACTACCCCCAAACTTTCCCTTGCTCCAAAGTCTCCAGGTGGCTGCACTTGGGCTGCAAATTCTCCTTGGGTGCACAGAGCACCAGTTCCTCCAGTGAGCCATTGGGCCCTTGTCCACAGTGGACAGTGGCACCATCTGCAGCTCTGTCGAAGATGTCCGAGGGGTCCAGCTTCTCCCTGGTCACATGCCCATCCCAGGCTTGACCTGGCTGTCCCAAATGCTGAGGGCTTCCAAGACCGCAGGGACCCCAATAACCCAGGTGGAATGCTCTGGCCTGCCAATGCACAACACTAGTTCTCCAAGATGCCCAAAGGTATGCCATGAATTTAAAAAAAAAAAAATGTTCCCTTGTGTAAGTCAGTGACACGAAGCACAAATACTACCCCCTTGGGGCACCTGGGTGGCTCAGTTGGTTAAGCATCTGCCTTCAGCTCAGGTCATGATCCAGGGTCCTGGGATCGAGCCCCGAGTGAGGCTCCCTGCTCAAGGTGGAGCCTGTTTCTCCCTCTTCTCCCCACTTGTGCTCTCTCTCGCTATCTCTGTTGCTATCTCTGTCTCTTTCTCAAATAAATAAATAAAATCTTTAAAAAAAACCCAAAACCCCAAAAAACAAAAAAACAAATACTACCCCCTCTATAGCAATGAATGTTCGCAGAGAACCAGACTGACCATCTATGAAATAAACCATAAGAAAGCTCTAAACCTCTAAACGTCTTAACCTGCAGTTCACAGACCCCCTAGCAATGGGCCCAAGGATAGACTTTAGGGCTCCATGAACTTGGATGGGAAAAACTGACATCCTAATTCTCAACAAGCTCTAACTGAAATTTGATTTTTATTCTATTCGGAACATAAGCCATAAGCCACAGCAAGTACCTGTACCTGGGGCTTTAGTCCAATAGAAATCACAGATATTTTCATATCTCATTACACTTGTTGTAGACATCTCAAAATATTATTTTCATGCACCACTGCTTTGAAAGCACAGTCGGTGACAGCCCTGCCACTTGGTCTTATTATTTAATGAGTTAATAAAGAAGCATATATACTACTATATCACAAATCTGTTTTCTCTTAGGTTTTGATGACAGAACATCAAAATAATTGGTTTTCTTTTTAACACTACATATTTTATTTTATGCACTTTGTCATTATTTTGAGGGGCCCATAGGCTTCACCACTCTGCCACAGAAGTCCCTGGCGCACAGAAGGTTAAGAATGCTAACTGTCTAAGGTCACCAGCTCCCAGTGATTTGGGAAGCAATGGGGAGGCAGGGGAGGATGGGGGGGGAGGGATCTGGGCAGTGAAAGGATGAGAGGCAGTTCTCCCACTTCTGTCCTGGCCCTGGGGGATACGATACGTAGCATTTCCCACTCTACTTTGGCATATTTCTAAGGAACACGTATTAACACTGAAAAATTTCAGATCTCTGGAAAACAGTTTGGAAAATATGGATTTAGGGAATGACTTAGCCTGAGAAGATTTGAACTGCCTGGTGTTGTTTAAAAATGTTTTCGTATTAAGACTTTTTGGAGCAAAATAAAAAGATCAGGTGATGCCTTCTTAGTCTACAAATGGTAGCTCACGCGGGAGGTAGCAGGCTGAACGTACCAGCCACCTAGAAACTTCCCTATTCTTTGCTCATGGTCCAGGACTTGTTAATATGAATAGGTTAGGATTCCACGCTGGGCTGAGGGTCTGTCGGCCAGGAGGGGGATTACTGGGGAGACCACTGGGCTCCTGCCCAGGCACCACTCTGCTGGGTTATAGGGGGACCGGCACATATGGAGTATATCCTGCTGGGAGCAGGCTATATACTCCACCATGGTTGAAGAAACTAACTGGGGGGCACTTGGGGGCCTCAGTTGGTTTAAGCATCGGACTCTTGATTTCTGCTCAGGTCATGATCTCAGGGTTGTGGGATAGAGCCCTGTGTCAGGATCCACACTCAGCGGGGAGTATGCTTGGGATTCTCTCTCCCTGTCCCTCTGCCCCTCCCTCTCATTTTCTCCCTCTAAATAAATAAATAAATGAATCTTTTTAAAAAATAAATTCATTAATTGAAAAAAAAAGAAACTAATTGGTAGAAAACACTTCTCGTCTTGCTTGTGGCATTGAATTTGGGGCTGAGGACCCACGCGTTCTAGACTGCACAAAGATTCAGGGACTGGTGAACTGTTTAAGCTCATGTTACCCATCAGGGGCAGGGCAAATCCAAGCGGTGGCCTGCCGAGAGGCCCTCATTGCTTCCCCAAGCCGGTGCCGTGGGAATTAGGACAGCTCAGGAACTGGCAACGACCTCAGCCACACTAGACGCCTCCCAAAGGAGTAGCTGTTCCATGAAAGCACTGGGCAAACTAGTGCCGAACGGTCTTAGCGGATCCGTGTTCCATAGCTGAAGAAACGAGCGGTTTATGTAATGGATCTGGCTTTTCCTTTTCTATTTTTCCCAGTCACGCTTGGAGAGAGAGAGTGGAGGATTTGCCAAGCAGTGTTAGGGCACAAGCCCCACGTTCACACACTTGCCCACCATTGGTCTGTAACGCTCTATAAAACGTTCTGTACGCAGGCCTCACCGCTGAGCTGAGCGCCGAGCTCTCCTGCCGCCCCTCCGTGCGGGAGACTTAGCCAAGAAACTCTGCCTGGCTGATTAGCACGGACTCTGCTGCCAGGACCCTCAGAATCCTGGAAACTGCTCCCCTCGCAGGCAGCACAAGCCCACGCTCTGCTGGAGGAAGAGCGGGGGCCTCGCAGTGTGCCGGCTCCTAGCGGAGCCCTTACCCACATTGTGTGGCAGCGCGGAGCTGCTCGGCTCTCAAGCTACTGCGCAGACGCAGCTTGGCCACCCGTTCTCTAAAGAGGACCGCCACTGTTACTCCTGAGTGTGAGTGCGGAGTGGCAACTAGGAGGCTTTGGCGTGCATGTGCTCTATGTGCTGTGATGTTTTCTGAATATAAACTTGAATTTTGTAGGTGTTGCTACGCATCAGGGAGGCTTTTTTTGGGTAACAGCTTTATGAAGACATAATTCACATACCATACAATTCACCCATTTAAAGTGTATAATTCAATAGATTTGGGTGGTGTCACATTCAGAGTCGGGCCACTATCACACAACCTATTGTGGAACATGTTCAGAAGCTCCCAGAAGAAACCCCTTACCCCTTAGTCTTGCCCCGCCAAACCTTCCCTCTGCCTGCCCTCAGCAACCACCAGGCTCCTGTCTGCAGATTTGCCCATCATAGCCGCTTCACCTAAATGGAATCATACACAGGTGGTCTTTCGGGACTGGCTTCTGTCAGGTAGCGGGTTCTCAAGGTCGTTCAGTGTTGGGGCAGCAGTACTTCATCCCTTTTTATTCCCCAAACATATTCCACTGTCTGGATACACATTTGGTTTATGGGCTCATGGGCCGATGGACACTTAGGCTGTTTCTGCTTGTGGCTACCAGGAGTAACGCTATGAACACCCACGTGGCCCTCTTCCTGTGGACACGTGTTTTCGCTCGGCTTGGCCGTACACCTAGGGTTGGTACTGCTGGGTGAATCGTAACTTTTTGAGGAACTGTCCGATTGTTTTCCAGAGTGGCTGCACCATTTTAGATTGCCATCAGCAACATATAAGGCTTCTAATTTCTCTGAGTGAAGAAAGGGTTCAGGTATAGGCAGGGAAAGATAAGGGGCCTTTGACTAGGCTCTGAAAGAGTGAACAAGAGATAAGGGAATAGACCAGACCACCTGGCCTCGGATGTTAGGGAGTATTTTTCTTTGGCGGTTACAGTGTAATCACAGAAAATGATCAAACCTCAAAGAAGTCAGTCATTAAGGGTGTTATCACTTGTCCTTGCTCAGACCAATCTGAATCTCAAGGCCACAAGCTCCCTGTCAAGTTTTCAATGAAAGACTGGCCTAAAAGCCCTCAGTGGCAACCCACTCGGGACCCCTCTCACTCTAGAGAGCTTTCGCTTTCCTTTCTGTTCTCACCTTAATAAACTTTCACTTCACCCTTTTGTGTCCGTGAGATTCATTCTTCGACTCAGTGAGACGGGAACCCTCCAAGCCTGTTACAAGCCTGCAACATCCCCACATCCTCATCACCACTTGCTATTGTCCACCTTTTGCATTACAGCGGCTGCAAGTAGCATTTCACATGGTTTTGACTTGCATTTTCCTCAAGACTCGTGATGCAGAGCGTCTTTTCATGTGCTTTTTGACCATTTGTGTATCTTCTTTAGAGAAATGTCTATTCAGATCCTTCACCCACTTTAAAATTGGGTTATTTGCCTTTTTGTTATTGAAAAGCTTGATGTTTTAATGACTATTCAACTGCACTTTAAAACTTAGCCCCAAAAGGAATTGGTTGGACTCCTGCAATTTTGCATCTCTCCCCAGGAAACAGAACACAACTCTGGGAAAGTTCCAGTCCCTAAAGTTGTGGTTCTTGATATTTTTTTGGCTCATAGATATCCTTGAGAAGCTGGTGGACACTCTCCGACAGAAAAATGGACATATGCAAATTTATCTACGTTGCATTTAATATCAGGGAGTTCCTGGACCTTCCACCGTTCAAGCATTGCCTTGATAAGGCTCTTTCTTTTCATAAGAAGAGTATCTACTTACTTCTGATTGTATCATCCAATCATTTGAACCTGGCCTTAATGGGCAACATAAAATGCCCCAATTCTCGGTTCCCACAGAGGGAAAAAGAGTGAACCGGTCATCAGATTATCGAAATCACACTGTGCAGAAATAGCTTTTATAGAAGATTGCTTTCAAGGCCTGCAGTCCATCATTTCTCTCAATTTTCCCCTGTGGTCAGGCCAGACCACAAGAGCTTTACCCATCACATCTGGGACCGCCGTGGAACTGGTCTGACCGCACTTCAGCCTTTGCCGTCAGCCCACACCGAGGCACGCTCACTGTAAGGAAGCCGAGGGTTCTCACTCTTATCAGTTAGGGAAGTGCTGTAGGCCCTGTCCTCGTGCTCAGACGCCCAGCCGCATGCTCATACACACTCAGAGAAGAGGTGCTTCTCTTGAACCCATGGTCCGTTTTGATCTTGTGGGCAGCATCGAGCTTTTAAGTAATGTTTCCTTCTCTGCTTTTGCCCTTAAGAAGCTCGAGGGAAAGCTGCTGCCTGCCCCGAGCGACTGAACCGGGTGTTAGTTTGTGAAGGGACATTTATGGCCTTCGTTTTCCCTTTGCCCTGATTCCACTCCGTATTTCTTTTTAATACATTTTGTATCCTATCTCAAACTGTTTCTAGAACGAGCCAACAAATCTCTTCCTAACCCTGCCTTTCTGCACATGACTGCCATTCACGACAACTGTTAATGACAGAACTTCTTTTACATTTATTTTTCTCATATGTAACTTTGTTTCCAGACTCAGGGCTGTTTTGCAAACAGATTACCATCACTGTAGTTTACTAGGTGGTGTATGTCTGTGGATGAGAGGGAAGGTAGAGTTTTTTTAAGTTGAGTAGACATAATAGCAACTGTATTTTTGGGGCGCTTGGGTGGCACAGTCGGTTAAGCATCTGCCTTTGGCTCAGGTCATGATCCTAGGGTCCTGGGATGGAGCCCCCCGTTGGGCTCCCTGCTCAGCGGGAGGCCTGCTTCTCCCCCTCCCTCCGCACCCCCCACTCATGCTCGCACTCTCTCTCAAATAAACAAAACCTTAAAAAAAAACGTGTATTTCTTTGTCTGTTCAACAAGATATTTTCATAGTGCTTACTAGACCAGGCAGTATTCTATGTACTTTACAAATACTCACGTTCACAAAAACCTTCTGAAGGAGGTCTGATTTTGATGTCCCGTTTTACAGAACAGAAAGCTGAGGTATGGAGAGGTTAATTAACTTGCCCAGGGTCACACAGCCAGTAAGTGGTAGGTAGAGCTAGTATTAGGAACTGCGTCGCCTGCCTGCAGAATCCACGCTCTCTACCCCTAGGCTCAGCTAAAGAGTGGGGGCTTTGGGATCCTGGGCAAGCCATTTAAATGCTCCCGGTTGCTTTGGAACAGTGATACCCCCTGCCTTGCAGGCTTATTAAGATCAAAGGAGGCTCCGTGGAAAGGCAGCATCCCATTCACAGGGCGCACTCAACTTTGTCCTCTTCAGCTAAAAACTGCCTAGAAATCCAGACCAAACTTCACTGGGAATGCTGGCCAAGAGGAATGAGGCAATCACCCAACACGCCATCATCTGTAAACCCCGAAAGAAGATGAGCGCACCCTTACCTTTCCGTCTCATGTGCGTATCCCGATCACAGAGATTCTGTAAAATGTGTGTTAAGAAACTAGCTCAGATGTAGTTGGACACATTTTCATATTTCGCATATCTTTTTGAAAAATGAAGTTGGGAGATTAAATTACAATCATTCTGACAAATTTAGATTGTTTATCTCAACAATGGGGTGGAAGTTGAAGTACATCGTACCTCACGATTCCTTAAGTATCTCCAGCGACTAAAGTCTGTTCTTGCTCCTCCTAGTTGGCATGTGCCGTGGAAATTTGGGGTTGGAGCCTACATATTTTAGGTGGAAGCTTGGGACAGTCTGAAGCTCAAAAATCCCCGCATACCGATCCAGATGGGTACAATATTTTTGGAGTCTGCAAAGCCCTCTCGGAAATGTATTTTCAATAAATCCCCTCAACCCCACGAGAGGTATCATCCCCATTTTACAGTAAGTGCAATGAAGCCCAGAATGGCAGCGATTTTCATCTACTGAGTGGTCACTTAGGATCTACGAAGTGTGAGAGAGCACCCTGGATGCAGGTGGGACCTCGGCCCTGCTTTTAGGAGTTTTTGGGAGAGACAGAAAGTAGACAGCATGGTGTGGTCAGTGCCTCGAGAGGGGCACACACCGGGCGCCGTAAGAAATGAGAAGCTCTCCTAGTCTGGTCAGGGGCTGCGGGAAGGCTTTCCGAGCACGACAATAGGGGCACGTGAAAGTGTGGGAAGAGGAGGCTGACCAATGGACAGCACGTGCATAGGCACGAAGGGACAACGTGGTGCATCTGAGGAAGGACACGTATCCGTTGGTTCAAACCATCCGAGCACTTGCACAGCTGCCAGGCTTGTGCTGGGTCATGAGGACCCCACCACGAACCAGGCGGGCAACGTCCTTGCCCTCAAGGAGCTTATGGGCAATAACAGACAATAAAAACGTAAATCAAGGGGCCCCTGGGTGGCTCAGTCAGTTAAGCGTCTGACTCTTGATCTCAGCTCAGGTCTCAATCTCAGGGTTGAGTTCACAGCCCGTGTTGGGCTCCACAGTGGGTACGGAGCCTACTTAAAACAAAACAAAACAAAACAAAACAAAACAAAACAAAACAGACGAACAAAAAACTTAAATCAAGTAACAGAATGATTTCAGAGCGGGGAGTAGTATAGAGGGAATAACTCAAGGCAGTGAGCTGGGGAGACCAGCCGGTCAGAGGTCTCCTCAAGGGGAGACATTAGGGTGCACACCTGACGGCAAGAAACCCCAATCGTGGGTGAGGTGAGAGAGAGGGATTCCAGGCAAACAGCAAGGACAAGGACCCTAACAGGTTGACGCCGGCTGCACTAGAAACAGAAAGGAGGCCAGCGTGGCTGGAGCCCCGTGGAGGAACGAAGATGCAGTGGGCGACGCAGGCAAGCCCCGTTACCGATGGCTCTGAAGGCTCTGGTGAGCAACTCCCAGTTCCTCTGGGTGCAGTAAGAAGCCTCTGAAGGGGATCAAGGGAGGGAGCGGTGACACTTCCACTTACTGGGATCACGAGCAGAAGGGGTGCCAGGCAGGAGGCTACCGCCAGCACCTAGGTGAGGGACTGGTTAGTCTGGATCAGGGTGGTGGCCCTGGAGGAGAGAAAGGGCTGCCTCTGAGACAGATTCTGGAAGCAGAATTGACAGGACCTCCCGACGGCCTGGCCATGGAGGTGTGGGATCTAGCTCCTCCACCGATCCACTTCCTGGGACCCTCCTATGCTGGCATCCTTCGGCGTCCCCAGCCCTGCATTCTGCTCTGCTCTCCCTACACACTCTCCGCGGGAGAGCTTATCAGGTGGATCTTATCAGCTCTGCATGGTTTCAAACGCCTCTGCACATTGAGATCTTGCCTCCCCTTAAACATCTCAGCAACGCAGGGGCCGAGCATTTCCATCTGACATTTCACAGGCACCCCACGCCTAAAACCAGCCCCCGTCCCCTCCCTCCACTTCTCTCTTATACTTGTGTTCGGAGCAAGAGCGGGCTTCCCGTCAAAGCTCTTTGGCCCCTGTACACGCTAGCAGCCCAACTGGCTGGTCAGCAGCAACGCCAGGACATCGGCCTGGATCTGGATCAGTTTGGCTCTGAAATCCACGCTTCTACATACTTCTGTAGTTACTTTATCTTCAACTTGTATCATAAAATCTTTATTTTAATTAGTCTATAGCTATTTGCATTTAAGTCATTAAGAGAAAATATCACTTTATAATAAATATTAATGTGAGGAAAAAAAAAAGGCTAGCAAAGTGGTTTATTCTTACAAGTTATTGCTGGAAAAAGTTCTTCAAACAAGCCAGGGCAGTGAAAATGCCTTAGAGAAGTATCGGGTGTTGTTCAGATTTCTTCACGCAGCGTCAGGATGTCTCATCTTCGCATTTTCCTGTACGTTCGCGTTGTGAAGAGCCACTACCTCCAGGTGACAGTAACTCTTCAGGGTCTATTTTCATTTCCAAGTTTGTCATTTTTTTAAAGAGGCTACTTTAGGGTCGTGAACTGTTTCACTGTCTTTTCACTCTCTCTTTTAAGTTCCTCAATATGGGCATCCAGGCGCTCTAGAATATGGTGAGACCGCAGCTCCTCCTCTTCCAAAAATCTGGTGGCTATTGAGCCCAGAGGAGACACAGGCAAGGGACACTGGAGGAGAAACAAATTTCGGCATACATAAGCCGAAGAGCATACTTTTCACATACATTTTCATGCTATTTTCTAACCAGAATTATTAAAAGGTGACTTCTAAAAAACTTTTCCTCTGAAGAGATATTTGTTTTTATCCTAATGATAAGACTGGTAAAGAAAAAAAAAGAAGCCGTTGCGTAAAAATTAACACAGACCTCTTCCTTTTTGACCCAAATTGTATAAATGTAAAGTGTCACATAAATACATTAGTTATAGGTCTGAAGAATATCTGTTTAGACTTTGTATAAAGTATACATATAGCCTTTAATACCCCCAGAAGAGTGTATACTTAATGTCTGTTACTGCAAATTCACTTTTAAAATCTGAATATGTTACTTCGATTTTAAAGCACAGCAAATCTACTGATAACATATCAGATACCAAGTGAAATCAGTACTTTCCCTCCTCCAAAACCTCAGTCCATAATCCCTCATCTGAAACTCCTGGGGCCATGGTATTTCAGAATCCAGGCCTCAAAAAGGTAACATAAGACATGTGCCACACACAGTCCCTCCTCACACACAGTAGTTATTTCTAGAGTCCTTAAACACGGAGTTAATGCATAAAGCATCGCTGCTCCTTGGAGAAATACACACACACACACACACACACACACACACAATCATCCTAAAACAACTCATCCCGGTAGAGTCCCTTTTCTTTATTTTACAAAAGAGAAAACGAGGTTCAGAAGTGTGCAGTGACTTGCCCGAGGCCGTTCCCACTAATGCGTGCCAGAGCTGGGATTCCAACCCCGTTCGCCAGGCCCCAGAGCCCATGCTCCTGATGCTACACTGGGCTACGCCCACCTCCTCCCCCGTCTGGTCACCTGTGTGACAGCTGGACAGAAGGGCAGAGTGCCACCTCGGCCAACCTCAGCTGGCAATGTGCAAGTCTGGGGATTCAAGTTTTTCACAGCTCTGCACGTGACCACAAATAACTGTAGGAGTCCCTCAAGTATTGACAGGGGTTACAAATAGTTTAGCAAGGAGGCAATTCACAAAGACAGAATCCGCGACCCATGATTCATGAGGTTCAACTGTATTACCTTACTGGAGTCTGAGGTAACGTCCCATAATCAAACATACTGATATTTCTGAAGTAAAATGCTAAGTAGCATTAAATAAAGCCTACACATACTATCACATCAGTTCAGTTCAGGTTAGGTTTTAGTGCCAAATAAGTTTCGCTGTCAAATATAGGAAGAAAGTTTTCAGGACGTTTTTGGATTTCAGAATTACACATAAGTGAAGTGGAGACTTGTTTTACGACTGAGAAGAGAACCTTTACATGGACTTGGTGGTACATTCACAAGCCACAATGAACTGTCACAGGTGTGGGACCACTAACTGGTGATGGCAATGAACGGGCAGAGGCGAGTGCTTAAGTCCGCCCAGCAGCTGCAGGAACACGGGGCCAGCACAGCGTCGCCTTGCGTGGTACTGAGTCCTTGTTCAGGATGCGTCAGATGCACTTCCTTCCTCTGCCTCCATCCACCTCCACCCACCCCCTCTCTCCCTTTCCCACAGCTCCTTCCTTCCTTCTTCACTGTCTAGACCTCAGGACTATCTTGGCATCCAGAGATATTTCTTGAACCAACCATTCCAATACAAAATTAACCTTCTCTGAAAAAGGCAGGAAAGGAATTTCCAATGAGGGTTAAAAACAAAGGCATGGCTCTTAACTTTCAGAACTAAGATGTGTTTTGAAAAGTAATCATGGCTGAATGTGTCTTCACAAAAAGATCATAAGACAGAAAAACATGAGAATAATACAGAGTACTTAAACTAGAGAACTAGTAAGCAAACCAACACACCCCACCACCCTCCGTTATCCTTCGAATAAAAAATAAAACCAAACTAAATAGGCTGAATAAGCTAATAAGATCAGAAAGTTTCCATACCGAAGACATAAACTCTTCTTGGTCATTTATACTCTCAGAGACAGTGTCAGAATAATTGGCTTCGTTTGTATCTAGCACTGAAGGCAGAGAGCTAGTTTTGCACAGAAAGTTAGAAGGCAGAGAGACGGAACTGCAAGGGGTGATCTGAGAACTCAGGGGGCTGAGGACCCTGGACATGGGCTCTGTACTATCCAATGCTTGTCGTCTCGGAGAATGAAGAACTGTTTTGTAGTGCTCAGTCTTTATCCCATCATGTCTGTACGGGCCATGGGTAGGCCTGCATAGCAGATCAGAAAACAAAACAAATATAAATTGTAGTGACTTTTCTCTTTTAACACAAAACTGTTACAGGAAGTTAAAATAAAGGAACTTAAAAATAAAGGAACAGGCTAACCGGTTAAGGCTGTAATTTATAAAGTGGGCAGCCCACTCAGACCTCTTGTTCCTTCCATCCGGTAAGGCCCCATATCCACTTCCCACTGCCAGGGCCTAGCGCTCTCACATGA
The DNA here is from genome assembly GCF_017311325.1 of Ursus maritimus. Taxonomy (NCBI): domain Eukaryota; kingdom Metazoa; phylum Chordata; class Mammalia; order Carnivora; family Ursidae; genus Ursus; species Ursus maritimus. The sequence continues at coordinate 27,737,030 of NW_024424453.1, forward strand.
ACGACATAGCAAGGAGGACGAGCTGCCAGAGTATTCTAGTGTGTTCGGTGCTGGGACAGAGGGAAGTACTGTGCACATGAGATCTGGTGTCGAGGTGGCAGTGGAGGTGAGGTGTCAGCAAAGGCTTTGGTAGGCAGATAGGAAAACACACAAGCCATATAATAAAAGCTGAAGCCAGATGGGTTTGCATGGAATGCTGAGTTCTTCTGGTAACAGCTTATAATTAATTGACCAAAAATACAAAGGAAGCTTTCTTTACATAAAAAAGCCAATTTCTACTTCTTATGGTACCAGTGGGGCGTGGTGGGAGGCAGCATGGAAAGGTTTGGAGGAGGAAGGACATTGTTTGTACACAGGTCCAGAGTATGAAGCTAAAACCTGAATGAAAGTGCTTTATACCCCCCGCCATTTTGTAACCTCATAGTAGCTTCACTTGTATACACCGTACTTCAGAGTCAAACATAGAGCTGTGTGAGGAAGATGTAATTTCTGTAAGTCTGAAATTATTCTCAAAGAAATGAGAATTATAATGGTACACATTTTAAGTAAACTGTGAAGAAATTTTACTTGAACTCTGGATTCTTGAACTCAGGTGCTCTGCTGTGTATCGGTTTAAAGATCTTGTCATGGTTTTTTTTGCACATCTGAGTAGAAATCTCCAGCTTAGATTTAGTATGCATCAAATCTTTCTGTAGTTGTTGATTTTCAGACACTAATTTATTTAATGTCTCAATATACTTCTCCTGGAGGTCTGCTAGTGAAATCTCTTTTGCCTAATAAAAAAGAATACTAGAGTTACTTAATTTGTTTAAGAATACTTGTGATCTGTGATATCGCTGGTGGGAAATTACATTTTTTTTTTAGTTGTAACTAGTTCATCTATGGCTTTGCCTTGGAAAAAGTAACTATTTGTGGTTGGCCCCCTCCCCTATGAGAAAACAAGTGTTGTTTCTTACAGTGAGTGGGGGTGGAAAATGAGGAGCCACGATGGGCTTCCCTGATGTGCCAAGGAAGATCTGAGGGGCCAGAGGAAGGCTGGAACTCAGAGGACACAAGAGAGAATCAAAAACAGAAAAAGGAAGAAAACAGCAGCCATGGGTTCCTCCAGAGTATCTATGGAAGAAAACTGAGAGACCTAGTTCAAAGAAAGACATTGGAACAGAAGGTTCTGAAAAGGAATTCCAGCTGGCAGGGACAACTTTTAAATAAGTACTTTCTGGTCTTAAGGACTTTTACATAACGGCGGCACCTGTTCTGGTACGTGAAATCAATTTGAAATACACAGTAAAACAGCATTCAGGTATAAGGTAGGAATTCCTACTCTGATCTGGTCTGGGTTCTGTGATCATGAATTTTACTTTTCAATTCTAGGTGTTTCCTGGTAATACTACCTGAAAAAACAGTAGTCTGGACCTTTTTCTTTTCTAATGACAAAATATTTCATTAGCATTCTGAAAAATTATGGTAATTTTCTTTGGAATTTAATATGATGTTTGGTCTTTTCTGTAAAGAATTTTCTGAAAATAAGCTGGTCAAAGTGGTTTTTAACAAACAGAATTAAAACATAAACTTTAATATGTAGCCTTCGACTATCTGTGTACCAGTAGTGACAATGTTACAAAATTTTTCAGTAACTTGTCAACTATATAAAGTATATAAACTACTGTTGATTATTTTTATAATAATTTTTTTTATTATATTATGTTAGTCACCATACAGTACATCCCCGGTTTCCGATGTAAGGCTCGATGATTCATTAGTTGCGTATAACACCCAGTGCACCATGCAATACGTGCCCTCCTTACTACCCATCACCGGCCTATCCCATTCACCCACCCCCTCCCCTCTGAAGCCCTCAGTTTGTTTCTCATAGTCCATACTCTCTCATGCTTCATTCCCCCTCCTGATTACCCCCCCTTTCTGTATCCCTTTCTTCTCCCACCAATCTTCCTAGTTCTTATGTTCCATAGATGAGAGAAACCATATGATAATTGTCTTTCTCTGCTTGACTTATTTCACTACTGTTCATTTTTTAAAGGTGGCAAATAATTTTAACAGAGCTACTGCTTTCATTATTAAGATAATTAGATAATTTCATTAAAATAGTTATTTAATCCAAACATTCATTTGTAAAAGTAATTCCACCTTCCTAGGTGGTAAAATGCAAAAAGGAACTTTCTAAAAATTATTAATATATACAACATGTTCATACTGTGTAATTTCAAACCAGAGGAAGCTTAAACTGCTTGATGGGATTTTGACCAGCCAGAGTCTGATGTTTGATGTCATTAAATACATATTTTTTAAAAAGATAGCGCCTGGCACCTTTTAAAGTTTTCTCAAATTTATTATTAACAATTAAAGAAAAATTAATGTGTGAGGTAATATAAAAACTGTGGTGCCAAGCACACACTGGGCTGTGTGAGGAAAGGACAGGACTGTCACTGCTAGATGGCGATTTCAGGAGAAATTAAGCTCAACAGAATCTCTGGTCATAGTCTGGTTTAAGTACCCCTTAGAGTTCCCAACTCTTAAATATCAATAGGCAATCACTGTGTATGATAAGAGTCTCTCCATCAGGTATTGCCAGCCAAATCCTGAGCCTTTTGAAGATTCTGTGGCGTAAATCAGGTTGGTTCTTGGCTTTCTCCATACCAGCTCCATATTGGCTTCATAGGTGCAAATAAAGTTATCTTCCTTTCTCCCTTCCTCCCTCCCTTCCTTCTATCCTTCCTCCCTCCCTCCCTCCAACTTCCCCCTTACAAAGGGTTTAGCTGCTCTTTCCTCTCCTCTTTCTTCCCATCCCTTGTGGGTTTGCACTTTAAAAAATCCTTTCATTATAGTTTGAGAGGGGTTTGGGAAGGAGCAAGATTAGACGCGTATTCTCACCCGCCACCTTAGACGATGACATGATATTTCATGTAGAGACAGACTAACCACCTCTAGAGGTTAACATTTAGTTTACTGCAAAATTTTGTACATTGCAAATAACACCAAAATGACCGTTTCAGCATATTTGCTCCTACAGGATGGGTTCTTTGGGAATGCAAACTGATATGACCTTTCTGAAGAACTACTCTGCAATAATTATTAAAATCTGAAATGCACATGACCCAGAAGTTTATAGGCTATATATATGTACAAGTTTAATGGATATTGCTAAACTGTCCTCTAAAAGGCTATACCAATTCAATACCTGCTCATTAACAGAGCATGAAAGCCTGTTGCCCTATATCCTTGCCAATACTGGCCATATTCATTTTAAAAAATCAGTGTCAAGCCAGTTAGCAAAAAAGTATTTACTTATTTAGCTTTGATTATTAGGGATGCTGAACAGCTTTTCTTGTTTACTTCTTTTCTTGCATTACTTCTATGAATTATCTCTGTTCTTTGTCCATTTTTCTACTGGATTCCAATCTTTTTATTATCTTTCCAGGAAATCCTTACATTAAATATCAACTTTTGTCTATTTATAGATTGTTTCCCCCAGTCTATTAGTCTTTTTTTATGGGGGCTTTTGCCATCCACAAATTTTACATTTTTATGTCGTAAAATTGTTTATGTTGTAAAATTCTTAATGGTTTCATGATGCTAAGAGAATCTTACAGTCCCCAAAAATTATAAAAATAGTCCCTGATATTTTCTTTTACTTAAAATATTCATTTAATGTTTTACACTTTCTCCCACCCCAGCCTCCATAATCCAGGATTGTGAAATTAAAACTCCTTAGTAGTGAATGGGGATGCTGGGTAACCACATGTCTCTGGTGGCACAGAGTCTCTGGAAATGCAGAAAGAAAAAGTTTCTACAGTCTTTGGACGTTTGACCTACATCAAGAAGAAATGGGTCAGAACAGATGGGTCATTTTGCAAATTATAAGAATTTTGTAACAAAATAGCTAAAAGGACATCCATACCATTTATGAACTCACTGCTAACAAAGCATGTTCTCCCCGTTTCACAGGAGCTGGCGCACACCTCTTACCCCCCCACTAGTTTCCTCTCAATCTCTTTAGGGCAAGAATTCTATCTTACTCATCCCTGCGTCCATTACATTGCCTATGAAAATACTTTGAACACAAAAGATTCTAGAATATTTGACTAAATGAATTATATCTTAAAGAAATATAATGAAAACCAAATTATGTAAAAGATGATATACTTTATAAGAAAAACATATTATGAACATAACAATTAGAACAATAATAATAATAGCACCTAACATTTTCTGTGCACTTACTAAATGCCAGGCACTATGCTAAGCACTTTATATACATGCTTCCTACTAAGAACATAGACTGTACATGTATTTTGTCATATACACAATACAAAAAAATCTTCCAATTGCTGAAGTGGAGAATGATATTTGCTCACTGCCATCACTGTCTTGACTTCTTTTTATTTGAGCAAGTTTCTGCAGAAGGATCATTCCACAGTTTGATCTTAACTCTCTCTTTACAACATCAATATTTATAAAGTGATTTCTTTAAAAGGCTTGGATAATAGAAAAACTTAAGTTTCTATTATGTACCTCATGTAAACCCAATTCCAATTTCATCACCATTTCAGAGAGATGACGATTTTCTAACTTGAGTGATTCCATCTGATCCAAAATCTCCTAAGAAGGGAAAAGCAGAAAAAACAAACAAATATATCAAATGCATCTACAAAATTTTTCCATATATATTTTCCTTAGGCAAAGATGCATTCTTCATTCATATAAATATATCATATATATTTAATTATATTAATATATTAATAAATAAATAAATATATATATATATATATAAAAATACCTTTCTAAAAAGATTTTTTAGGGGCACCTGGGTGGCTCAGTTGGTTAAGGTCCTGGGATAGAACCCTGAGTCAAGCTCCCTGCTCAGCAGGGAGTCTACTTCTCCCTCTGTCCCTCCCCACCACTCATGCACACGTGCTAAGAAATAAAATCTTCAAGAAATAGAAAAATAAAAAGATTTTTTAAAAAGGTGTATCAAGATATATCAACACACATGTATTTAAACTATTCTAAGAAAATGAATGAGTTCAGGGCGCCTGGGTGGCTCAGTCGGTTAAGTGACTGACTCTTGATTTGGGCTAAGTTCACAATCTCAGGGTCCTGAGATTGAGCCCCACGTCGGGGCTGTTCTCAGTGGGACGTCTGCTTGAGATTCTCCCTCTCCCTCGGCCCCCTCCCTGCTCATGCTCTCTCTCTGAAATAAATAAATCTTAAAAAAAACAAAGATGAACAAGTCCCGTGGTCAATCCCTCCCACTCCCAGTGTTACCCGCCTCTCATGTGGCTTCCACCTCCAACATCGTATGGACTGCGCTCCTTTCACAAGAGAATACAGACACACCTCAGAGATGTTGCGGGGTCAATCCCAGAGCACCGCAATAAAGCAAGTATCACCAAAAAATGAGTCAAATGAATACTTTGGTTTCCCAGTGCATATAAAAGCTATGTTTACACTATACTGTAGTCTATTAAGCGTGCAACAGCATTACGTCTCAAAAAATGTATGCACTTTAATTTAAAAATACTTTTTTGCTAAAAAATGCTAACCATCACCTGAGCTTTCAGCGAGTTGTAATTACTGATCACAGATTACTATACAAATAAAATAATAATGAAAATGTTTGAAATACTGCGAGAATTACCAAAACGCGATACAGAGACATGAAGTGAGCAAATGCTGTTGGAAAAATGGTGCTGACTGACTTGCTCATCACATTGCCACAAACCTTCCATCTGTGAAAACTGTAACTTCTGCAATGGGCAGTAAAGCAGAGTGCCCGAAGAGCAGGTGTGCCTGTAACTTACTCTTCCTCCTTTTTCTCCTCAGCTTGTCTGCTCGTCCATTCCCACTTGAAAAACACTCCTGCCTTCTTTGGGTTCCTCCTTTCTTCGTGAAAACTATCTAGTTTTCTTCCTCATCGCTACTTTTTTTTTTTTAGCTCTATTTCAACACCTTTTTACCCTAAATGAGTAGTTTCCTAAGTGTAGTTTGGTCTGTCTTCATCTCTATGCTTTCTCACATTTTCTAAGTCGCCATGGGAGTTTCAAATGCCAACTCCACACAGAGATGCCCACAGCCAAATGTCTCACCCCGACTTTAATCTTGAACTCCAGGTCTCCTGTGGAATTGACTATTAGATATTGCCATACAAACATCCAGCCTTAATCTCAAACCAGTTGCTCCACCGGCTTCCCTATTTCATGTTACTTTCAAACAAATTCAGTATCTGCCCTCACCTGCTCCTTATCTTTTCTCTATTTCACTAAAGAGCGTCACTTTCTACTCAGTTGCCCACGTTGCAATCCTGAGTGACATCTTCCCCTAACTCTAACTTGCCCTCCCCGTCCAATCAAATGCAAAGCCCAGTCGATTTTACCAGCCACATATCTCAGAATCCCTGCATTTCCCTGTACCTCCCCTGCCCACTGCTCAGGCCACCACTTACTGGTGTAAGAGTCTCCGAGTAGTCTCTCTGCCTCCTTGCTCGCTCCTCATATCACAACCACTGAGACCCTTGATGCCTGCTTACAGCCATTCTCTACTGGCCTCACGAGAACACTAAACCCTTCCCATGCCCTGGGCAGGGTCCCAGGAGCCAGCTCCTGCTTCCCAGTCCCATCCCCTGCTGCACTCACCCCGTGTGTACTCTAGTCTGTCCCAGCGAACACGTCACACTCTTGCCGTGCACAACAGACACAACCTCTCTACTCTGTACCCACTCCCACCTCCCCACCAATCCTCACAGAATGCTTGTTAACCAGCATGCCTCAGCCCACAGCAGGAGTCTAATAAAAATTTGCTGAATTAAATGCTATGGAAATTATATCTGTACTGAAGTCAATCTTCAAAAACACTTCAAATGAAAAGTTTTTGTTCAAGCTTCACCTTATGTTCTACGGCTTTTTCTTCTGCCTTTTGTATCTCTGCTTTGAGTCGCTTTTCCATGTCAGAGGACGAGCTTTTGGTGGAAGCAATAGTGATGTCTCGCTGGTGTAACTCCCGAGTTAGCTGTGAGATTTCCATCTTCATTCCTTCTAATGCAGAACTATAACTTTGTTCAGCCTGTAAAATCTGTTCTTTCAGCTACAAAGAAACAGAAAGGAAAGCGTAAAGAAAAAAAAGAAAGCACGTAAACAGATAAATATGTTAATAGTTAAAATAATAAGGCAATTTCTACCTACCCCAAGACATGAATTTTTTCCTTAATTCAATCTGCAGAAAATTAGCAACTTACCAAGTTGTACGTCTACACTGAAGGTCAGATGGCTATACCCACAATATTTATTAATCTCAAAACAGGGAGAGTTGGGTTATTCGAATGTTGAGAACCTGTGTCTAAGTCCATGCACACATTATTTAGAGGACAACACCTGTGACCTTCATTCTTTTTTTTAGTTGCAAAGCTAAAAATTTTGTTTATATGGCTTCCTTGTCCACAGAAGACAACAGAAAGGCAAGAGGAAGAAAGAAGCTAGAAGTAATCTCAAATAAGTAATAAAAATTACGAGTCAACAAACACAGCAGCCAGGGCCCATTAATGCGGAGACAAACAGCACTGCATACCTCCACAGCCAGTGAGGATATTAACTATGCCACGGCACAGAATTCAGACCCATGACCACCTTCAGTCAATAAGAAAATATTAAATGCTAGTTCATATCTTTTTGAAAGCAAAAGAGTATAAATCTTTTAGAAAGTTTTTCATCAAAACATGTTTAAAATAAAGCTTAGAGTTCAAAGAGGATAGGCTTCAATTATCTTGAAAACGTTTATATGGCGTCCCTGAGGATTATGAAGACTTTCCCTAAGCACATTCCAGGTGCATGTCTACTCCTGAATATCAAGTGGCTCCTTGGACCACATTTTTCTCTCATTAAATATACCTCCTATGACCTCCCAACCCACAGCTTAATCCGTAAATACATACAACTTGGCTACCGCAGGCCGGCAGATTTTTACCTTCTTAATCTCTGCCCTGTACTCATTGTTATGTACTTCCATCTTCTTCAATTCTTCATATTTTTCCATTAGTTCTTGGCTCAGTTGTTTACATGTTGCACTCACAGACTCCAAGCTGTATGTATGACAAAAATATGATCACATGCTTAAAACAAAAACCCTGAAGCCCACAGATTCAATTATCTAACTTATCTTTTTGATGTCCAAGAATTATCTTAAACTTCACCTCCCACCCCAAATTAAAACTCATTTCCCATGGGGCGCCTGGGTGGCACAGCGGTTAAGCGTCTGCCTTTGGCTCAGGGCGTGATCCCGGCGTTGTGGGATCGAGCCCCACATCAGGCTCCTCTGCTATGAGTCTGCTTCTTCCTCTCCCCCTCCCCCTGCTTGTGTTCCCTCTCTCGCTGGCTGTCTCTATCTCTGTCGAATAAATAAATAAAAAATCTTTAAAAAAAAATAAATAAAACTCATTTTCCCTCTGCTTAAAATTTAACTGGTTATAAAATTCTAAAGATTACAGCAACTTCACTACTTTTCTCTCTCAAACTGTACAAGAGTTACCATCATAATTTTCATCTTCACCATACCTAATTACAATCCCACCCTACACAGCTTCCACCTTGTCCCCCTTACTTAACAATCAATCCCTCATCAGGTATGAGAACCTCAGGGGACCATAACTCTCTTATCTCACCATTCATTTCTGCTAATAAAATCCTTTTGCTCCTTTCTCAGGGAATATTTTGTTCAAACTAAACAGCACAAACTATCTAAAATGGGTTCCTTTTTCTATTTGCCTTTTGATTGAAAGAATATTTTTAAAGACATTGTTTATTACTGAACACTGGTGTATATTTCCATTTATTTCAACTTTACCTATTTCTAAATATCCTAGAATGCTCATTTACTTGGGACTTAGTACATTAGTACAGTGTGTCAAACACTGAGGCAGAGAGAGAAGAAGAATTATAGATTATAGATACTCTTATCATAGCTACAGATGGGAGAACTGGGGCTTAAAGGGGCTAGGGGTCTAAGGTCACACTGCAAGTCAGAAAGAAGAGGTAGGTCTCTAGAGCCTGACTGGAGCACAGTAAAACATACCTATGTGTAAGATACTAAAAAGTCAATCAATGGAAAATCTGTAATAGAAACTGTAAATTTTAGTTCCAATGTCAAAAAGAATAATAAGCTCTGGGGAGCTTGGGTGCCTCGGTCAGTTAATCAAGACTCTTGATTTCAGCTCACGTCATGTTCTCAGGGTTGTGAGATCAAGCCCCACATCAGGCTCCACACTGAGTATGGACCCTGCTTAAGATTCTCTCTCACCCTCTCCCTCTGCTCCTCCCTGCTGCCACTCACGCTTTCTTGGTCTCTCTCAAAAGGAAGGAAGGAAGGAAGGAAGGAAGGAAGGAAGGAAGGAAGGAAGGAAGGAAGGGAGGGAGGAAGGAGGGAAGGGCGAGCTTGTATTTTATTCAGTTTAAAATGTACACAACCTGGGGCACCTGGGTAGGTCAGTCGGTTAAGCATCTGACTTCAGCTCAGGTCATGATCCCAGGGTCTGGGATCGAGGCATTGGGCTCCCTGCTCAGTGGTGAGTCTGCTTCTCCCTCTCCCTCTGCCTCTCTCCCCAGCTTGCACTCTCTCTCACTCCTTCTCTCTCCCTTTCTCAAATAAATAAAATCTTTAAAAATAAATTTTAAAATGTACACATCCACCTCAGGAATGATAACCAAGACTATCTTAAGTATTCCAAGGTGCAAAACAAATAAAGCAAAAACCATATGTGTGTGCATGGTATTTAATATGTAAAGAAAAAACCTGGTGGTTCCCAAACACAGAAATAAAAAGTAAAAAATTTATTACTTAAAGATAAACTTAAAAGGGTAAAATAGCAATATTTTTGTTGTTTGCTTGCCTAAAGGCTAACAACTCACATATTTTCTAATCTTTTACATACAGAAAATGTTAGTGTACAAATGATCACAATTTATGTTTAAAATAAAATATCAAAATCTTCCCAGTCACAAAGTTTAGAGGTATGACAAACAAAAGTTCACAAGTACAACGACAAAGCAAGTGGGGCAGGCACGCTCTAGCATAGGTCGGGATTCAGCGAGCACCAAGAAAATAATCAACAGTGCTTTGGGACAGAAGGAAGGAGCACCACGTGCCCCATGTGCCCTCGCTGAGAGCAGCTCCACGGAAGCAGCTGGTAGAGGGAAGAACCTACCTGAAGACGTTCTACACAGGCAAAATGCAAAAGTGAAACTAGTACAGTCAGGACAGACAACTCTTTTGAAGAATCTGATTTTATAGGAGAGCAGAGAAATGTGGAAACAACTTGACAGGGATATAGGATTCAAGGAGGGTTTTGATTTTTTCCCAATATGGGAACTATTAAAGCCTACTTTACACCACTAGGAATGATTTAGCAGACAGGAAGAACTTGATGTAAAAAGAAAATAAAAAACCGTGCAAACAGGACACAAGTGAAGTCTTAGGGGAACAGACATGTCATCCGTCAACTCACGCACTCTAACAGACGTTAGGCACAGAGGCAGGCAGACCGGTATATTTGGTGGTAGAAAAATTAGGAAGCTCTCCTTTCATTGCTTCTGTTTTCTCAAGGAAATAAGAAGTTAGGCCATCTGTGGATGCTAGAGAAAAAAAAAACTATTTTTTCACTAAAACTAATTTTTTTAAAGATTTTATTTATTTATTTGAGAGACATAGAGCAAGCACAAGCAGGGAGAGGAACAGAGGGAGAGGGAACTCCCACTGAGCATAGAGCCTGACACAGGGCTCGCTCTCACAACCCTGAGATCATGACCTGAGCCAAAATCAAGAGTCAGTTGCTTAACCGACTGAGCCATGCAGGTGCCCCTTCACTAAGACTATTAAATTACTTTACTTTATCAATATGACAATCAAAAATCATCTTTAACAACTTGAACATTCTTGAAATGTGTATTTAATTATCTACCTGCCTTCCAAGCGAGTCACCTCTGCCTGCAGAAGTTCTTCACTACTGTGGGTGAAATCCAGCTGGGACAGCATGTTACCTAAGTCCCCCTGCTCTTGCGAGGCGTACCTCTTTTCTGCCTGTGACTCCTCCAGGGACCTAAAGACAGAGGAGGAGGACTGTTAAAGGCCTCTGATCTTTGCAAAACAAAAAAACAAAAAAAAAACCATAATCAGTTCGTATTTCCCAGCTGTTTTTGGTAATGAAACTCTTTGGAATTCTTCAGTTGTCTCCTGCTTCATGAAAGGAACACTTGGGAGAGAAAAAGGCGCAAGATAATGCTTCTCAAAAAAGTCAGCAGCAGCTTACTCCTTTCTCAACTGGGATTTGGCCTATTTCTCAACGGAAAAGACAAAATGACAAAACTTTTGTTTCCACTTGATACCTTGAGCCAAAAAAACTGAAAAGTTACAGGAAAGTTCTCGCAAGAACAGAAATGTGTACCAGACTTAAATCAAGCAAAAGGAGCACAGCTTCTTCTATTACTTCCCACTACAAGACTCACGGAAATAATTCATATATAGAAATATAATGGGTTTTAGGTTTCTTTTAAAAACGAGCTATCTCAATAGCTGCCTTTATTATTGATGTTAATGATAAGCAGCTACTTATCATGACCTATTCTACCAAGAAAGGGAGGCCTTCCAGGAGACATGGACTACAATTCCTTTCACATTTGGAGTTTCACCAAGAGTAGAGATTGACCCAGTAGTTTCTACTTTCTAAACATTACAGCCTTTTGGTTAGGGACCCACACTGGAGGCAGAAAATAACTAACCACACAAAATCTTATAACGCTATAAAAATTTAACTCAGAAATTAAAAGTGAATAAGAAAACCCATAATATGATCAAACACAAAATTATGAATACATCACATTCTAACTGGTGCTCAACGCCAAACCACCAAGTGGGTACAATTAATGTTTACGAGTAAATATACCTTACGGCCTCTATCGTGTGTTTAGTGTCAGCTGGCTTTAACTTTGCTTGTAGCTTCTCCGTTTGCATTCTTTCCTCATGCATGAAATTTTCTTGAGACTGAAGAGTTGCTTTCAATTCTCTCTTTTCTTCCTGAAGAATCTGAAAAATACTCAGAAAAATGTCAGATGTTATTACAATTTTTCTATTTCATGAGAAAAGGAAGCCAGAGAGTCAGACTATAACAGGTACAATATTAACAAGGCTATCAATGTCTGATCCATTAGCTACAGAGTAGGGAAGAAACCATGCACTCTTGAACCTAGTTCGAGGTTAATTTTTTTAAGTTCTTATTTAAATTCTAGTTAGTTAACAAATGGTGTTGGGAAAACTGGACAGCCACATGCAGAAGCATGAAACTGGACTACTTCCTTACACCATATAAAAAATAAACACAAAATGGATGAAAGACCTAAATGTGAGACAGGAACCCATCAAAATCCTAGAGGAGAACACAGGCAGCAACCTCTTTGACCTTGGCCGCAGCAACTTCTTGCTAGACACGTCTCCAAAGGCAAGAGAATCAAAAGCAAATGTGAACTATCAGGACTTCATCCAGATAAAAAGCTTTTGCACAGCACAGGAAACAGTAAGCAAAACTAAAAGGCAACCTACAGAATGGGAGAAGATATTTGCAAATGTCTTATCAGATAAAGGGCTAATAACCCAAATCCATAAAGAACTTATCAAACTCAACATCCAAAAAACAAAAAATCCAGCTAAGAAATGGGCAGAAGACATGAACAGACATTTCTCCAAAGAAGACATACCAATGGTCAACAGACACATGAAAAAATGTTCAACATCACTCGGCATCAGGGAAATACAAATCAAAACCACAATGAGATACTACCGCACACTGGTAAGAATAACTAAAACTAACAATTCAGGGACCAACAGATGTTGGTGAGGATGTGGAGAATGGGGAACACTCTTACACTGTTGATGGGAATGCAAACTGGTGCAGCCACTTTGGAACACAGTATGGAGGTTCCCCAAAAAGTTAAAACTAGAACTACCCTATGACCCAGTAATTGCACTACTAGATATTTATCCAAAGGATACAAACATAGTGATTCGAAGAGGCACATGCACCCCAATGTTTATAGCCACAATGTCCACAATAGCCAAAATATGGAAAGAGCCCAGATGTCCATCAACAGATGAATGGATAAAGATGTGGTGTATACACACACACACACACACACACACACACACACATGCACACACACAGACACAGGAATATTACTCAGCCGTCAAAAAGAATGAAAGTTTGCCATTAACAACAATGTGGATGGAACTAGAGGGTATTATGCTAAGCAAAATAAGTCAGTCAGAGAAAGACAAATACCATATGATATCACTCACATGGAATTTAAGAAACAAAACAGATGAACATAGGGGAAAGGAAGGAAAAATAAAATAAGATGAAAATAGGGAGGCAAACCATAAGAGACGCTGAACTCTAGGAAACAAACTGAGGGTTGCTGGAGGGGAGGTGGGTAGGGGAAAGGGATAACTGGGTGATCGGTATTAAGGAGGGCATGTGATGTAATGAGCACTGGGTGTTATATACAACTGATAAAGCACTAACTTCTACCTCTGAAACTAATAAAAAAATAAAGAAATTCTAGTTCGTTAACATATAATGCAATATTGGTTTCAGGAGTAGAATTCAGTGATTCATCACTTACATATAACACCCAATGCTCATCACATGTGCCCTCCTTAATGCCCATCACCCAACTATCCCTTCCCCCTACCCAACTCCCCTCCAGCAACCCTTAGTTTGTTCTCTATCTTTAAGAGTTTCTTACGGTTTGCCTCCCTCTCTATTTTTCCCCTTCCCCTATGCTCATCTGTTTTGTTTCTTAAATTCCACGTATGAGTGAAATCATGGTATTTGTCTTTCTCTGACTTATTTCACTTAGCATAATACACTCTAGTTCCATCCTTGTCATTGCAAATGGCAAGATTTCATTCTTTTTGATGACTGAGTAAAATTTCACTGTAATATATATATACACCACATCTTCTTTATCCATTCAGGTGATGGACTTTGGGGCTAATTATTTTCCCTTAAAAACATGCATACACACATTTCCCCAACTGTAGTAATTTTAAAACAAACCTCTAATAGTTTTTCAGATTCCCTCAATTTTTCTTCTTTTTGCCGCTGCTCTTGCATAACAGTCATATTGGTTCCAACCAAGTCATTGACCCTCATGGTGAGGCGCTCTATTTCCAACTCATTGGCACAAATAGTGTCATTGGCGCGCTCCAGCTTACTGCTCAGGTGCTGAATTTCCGACTGGCTGGACAGCTCCACAGACTCTAATTTCTGTTTCCGATTGACAAGCTGAGCCTAGAAACACAGATTACCAATAGACAGAAGTGAAATAATAAAAGAACAATTTGATGCATAAGGAAGACTAAAATAAAACTGAGTTTATTTCCATAAAAATGTAAAGCATTAGTTCATTTATAATAACCCACTCATGACCCAAAAAACCTCTCATGATAAAAACTGGGAACAGAAGGGAACTCTCTCAACTTGCTAAAGACGATCTAAAAAAACTGTACAGCTAACATCATACTTAATAATGAGAAACTCAAAGCCTTCTCACTAAGATGAGGTACAAGTCAAAGATATCCCCTGTCACTAGTCCTTTTTAATATCAACTGGGTGTCCTTGCTAATGTAAGGCAAGAAAAGGAAATAAAAGGTATATATATTTATTGGGAAGGAAGACATAAAGACGCCTTTGCTCAAGGATAACATGATCGTTTATGTAAAAAATCTGAAAGAATCAATAACAACAAAAAACCCTCCTGAAAGATGCCTCAAAAATTAAAAATAGAACCCTACCATCTAGCAATCCCACTACTGGGTATTTACTCAACAAATACAAAAACACTAATTCAAAGGGACACATGCACCCCTATGTTTATAGCAGCATTATTTACAACAGCCAAGATATGGAAGCACCCCAAGCATCCATCAACTGATGAATGGATAAAGAAGAGGTGGTATATATACACAATGAAATATTACCTATAAAAAGGAATGAAATCATGCCATTTGCAATGAGATGGATGGAGCTAGAGAGTACAATGCTAAGAGAAATAAGTCAGAGAAAGATTAATACTATCTGATTTCACTCATAAGTGGAATTTAAGAAACAAAACATAGGGACGAAGGGAAAAAGAGAGAGAAAGAAACATACTCTTTTTTTTTTTTTTAAATGATTTTTTATTATATTATGTTAGTCACCATACAGTACATCCCCGGTTTCCAATGTAAGGCTCAATGATTCATTAGTTCTGTATAACACCCAGTGCACCATGCAATACGTGCCCTCTTTACTACCCATCACCGGTCTATCCCATTCCCCCACCCCCCTCCCCTCTGAAGTCCTCAGTTTGTTTCTCATAGTCCATAGTCTCTCATGTTTCATTCCCCCTTCTGATTACCCCCCCTTTCTTTATCCCTTTCTTCCCCTACTGATCATCCTAGTTCTTATGAAGAAACATACTCTTAACTATAGAGAACAAACTGGGGGTTACCAGAGGGGAGGTGGGTGGGGGGATGGGTTAAATAGGTGATGGGGATTAATGAGGGCACTTGTTGTGATGATCAACAAGTGTATGGAATTGTTGATCACTGTATTATACACCTGAAACTAATATAACACTCTATGTTAACTGACTGGAATTAAAATAAAAACTTAAAAAAAAGAAAAAAAACTCTCCTGGAATTAATAAGCAATTATAGCAAAGTTGCAGGATATAAGGTTAATACACAAAACTCAATCACTTTTCTATATACCAATAATGAACATGTGGAATTTAAATTAAAAACATGGTATCATTTACATTAACACCTGAAAAAATTAAATATTTAAGTATGAATATAACTAAATAAGTACAAGATCTATTTAAGGGAAACTATAATACTCTGATGAATTAAATCAAAAAACTAAATAAATGGGGAGACAGTCCATGTTCATGGATAGGAGAACTCAATACTGTCAAAGTGTCAGCTCTTCCCAATGTGATCTATGGATTCAACACAATCCCAATCAAGATCCCAGAAAATTATTTTATGGATATTGACAAACTGATTCTAAAGTTTATATGGAGGGGTGCCTGGGTGGCTCAGTCGTTAAGCATCTGCCTTCGCCTCAGGGCATGATTCCAGAGTCCTGGGATCGAGCCCCACATCAGGCTCCTCTGCTGAGAGCCTGATTCTTCCTCTCCCACTCCCCCCGCCTGTGTTCCCTCTCTCGCTGGCTGTCTCTCTGTCAAATAAATAAAGTCTTTAAAAATAAATAAATAAATAAAGTTTATATGGAAAGGCTCGAATGAGCCAACACAATATTGAAGAAGAAAAAAGTTAGAGGACTGATGCTACCTGACTTCAAGATTTACTATAAAGCAATGATTATCAAAACAGCATAATACTGGTGAAAGAAAAGACAAATAGTTTAAAAGAACAGAATAGAGAGCCCAGAAATGGACCCCCATAAATAGAGTCAACTGATCTTTGACAAAGGAGCAAAGGCAACACAATGCAACAAAGACAGTCTCTTCAACAAATGGTCCTGGAACAACTGGACGTCCACAAGCAAAATAAATCTAGACAAAGACCTTCTGCCCTTCATAAAAATTAACTCAAAATGGATCACAGACCTAAATGTAAAATGCAAAACTATAAACTTCCTAGGAGATAGCATAGAAGAAAACTTAGATAACTGTGGGTATAGGAATGCCTTTTTAGGGGCACCTGGGTGGCTCAGTCGTTAAGCATCTGCCTTCGGGTCAGGGCGTGATCCCAGGGTTCTGGGATCGAGCCCCACATCGGGCTCCCTGCTCCGCTGGGAGCCTGCTTCTTCCTCTCCCACTCCCCCTACTTGTGTTCCCTCTCTCACTAGCTGTCTCTCTCTGTCAAATAAATAAATAAAATCTTAAAAAAAAAAAAAAAGAATTCCTTTTTAGATAAAACACCAAAGACATGAGCCCTGAAAGAAATACCTGATAAGCTGAACTTGATTAAAATTAAAAACTTCCACTCTTTGAAAGATAATATCAAAAGACAAGCCAGGGGCTGGGAGAAAATAGTTGCAAAAGACGGACCTGATAAAGGACCGCTATACAAAATGTAATAAGAATTCTTAAAATCCAGGAATAAGGAAATAACTCCATTAAAAAATGGGCTAAAGACCTGAAAAGCCATCTCACTAAAAAAGATGGCAAATAAACATATGAAAAGATGATCTACATCATATGTCATCAGGGAAATGCAAATTAATACAATAATTACACGTCTATTGGAATGACCAAAATCTGAAACAGTGATGACACCAAATGCTGGTGAGGATACGGAGCAACAGGAACTCTCATACATCGCTGGTATGAATACAAAATGTTACAGACATTCTGGAAGACAATGTGGTGTTCTAAGATTTAATATATTCTTACCATACGATCCAGCAATTACGCTTCTTGCCATTTACCCAAAGGAGTTGAAAACATTATGTTCTCACAAAAACCTGTACATGTATGTTCACAGCAGTTTTATTCATAACTGCCAAAACTTGAAAGCAACCAAGATGTCCTTCACTAAGTGAGTGGATAAATAAACTGGGGTACATCCAAACAATGGAATATCATTCAGTGCTAAAAACATGAGCTATCAAGACATGAAAAGACATGAAGGAACTTTAAATGCACATTAATAAGGGGAAAAAGCCCGACTGAAATGACTATATACTGTATGATTCCAACTATATGACATTCTGGAAAAGGCAAAACTATAGAGATAATAAAAATATCAGTGATTATGAGGATGCAGGGCAGGAGAGAGATGAAAAGGCTGAGCACAGAGGAATTTTATGGCAGTGAAAATACTCGGTATGCTATTACAATGATGCGTATATGTCATTATACATTTGTACAAACCCATACAGACCATACAATACCAAGAGTAAACCCTAAAGTAAACTAATATGTGTCAATGTAGGTTCATCCCTAGCAACAAATGTAGCATTCTGGTGAGTGATGTTGAGAAGGGGGAGGCCATGCACGTATGGGAGCACACAGGAAATCTGTGTACCTCCCTCTCAATGTTGTTGCAAACAGAAAACTGCTCTTAAAAAATGAAATCTTAAAAACGTATACAATAAATAGCTTGAGAAGAAGGGGTAAGACAGAATTGAGAAAGTGAAGGGATTCCTCAGGAGAAGAGACGCTGCCCACCTACCGCAAGAACAGCTGCATTATTCTAGCCACTAGTGCAGAAGTTTAACTGCATCTGAGTCATCACATAGGAAAACTGGATTTCTCTCCTCTCTACAACACAGGAAACATAGGAACTATAATGCGTTATTTTATTTCTTATGGAAGCTCATAAATTAGGGTTTTTTCTTAATCACTAAACTTCTTAAATTTCCAAGTCAAATTTTCCTGTCTCCCCACCCCAGAACATGTTGCATGTAGTTAATTATTCTGTATTTCCAGATACATTAAAAACATGCAAATTCAGATGATTCAGATTGACCAAAAGATGTTTAAATTTGGGATGGAGGGAATTGGAGAATTTTGCTCCTTTCGGGAAAAGGTGCTTGGAGTAGAGGAAAGATTGGTTCTGTCATCAATATTTAGACACCCTCTGAGTGAAAAAACTTAACCAAATATAGTTTGGTTATAAAATATAGTACATCTCATATTAGTTTCTTTCAATGATTTATCTACTGAGGTACATATGAATATAACCAGTTAGTGACTGTCTCACAGACCTACAGTATAAAGTTCCAGCAGACTTAGATAATTCCTAAGCTGTGTATTCCAGCTATCCTGTTTTTCAGTTCCCAACTTTCTAGTGTTCACAAGTTTTAATCCTGTATCCAGAGAGGTACTTCATCTAAATACTGAAGATAGACATGAATCATCTGTGTAAGTAAAACTTGCCTTACTGTAAATATTTTTAAAAGGTAAAGTATCCAATTTTATTTTCAGAGATTTAAATGGAAATGTCTCTGGGAAATCAATCTGCCATGGATGGAGTAAAGATTTTACTGTGTACTGTATAGGAGCCAAACCCTATACAACGGTCACATAAAGTAGATGCTCAATAATGCCCATAAGCCAGAGGAATGCTGGAAGGAGAAAGGCAAAGAAACAGACAAATAGTGTTTGTATAAATTACAGATCAAGATTCTGGTGTAAAGAACCAAAAACTTTCTACCAGATTCCAATAATAGTCTGGAAAAAAGCTACCAAATAGGTTTAGATCCGCAAGAATAACTGCCAAGCACGCAACTACCTCCAAACTTTAAAAATACAATATACACGTTTTTCCCCCAAGGGAAACTCTATTTATACAGAACTTCATACAGAAAAAATAGTTGACGAGACTGGGTGAGGGTGAGGAGGAAAGGGCTGGAGCCCAACTTGCTGAAACTTCCCAACCCCACCTTAAAATGCACAGCACCCCTGGGCCTTGGAGGAACAGAGCTAGAAAGCCTCTGCCCAAAAGGACACTCAGGATTAAAGACAATACATATTTGCAAAACACTAGCATTATGTTTTTTGGTGGATCAGTCGGTTGAGCATCTGCCTTCAGGTCAGGTCATGATCTCAGGGTTCTGGGATGGAGCCCCACATCCAGCTCCCCGCTCGGCGGGCAGCCTGCTTCTCACTCTCCCTCTGCACCTAACCCCGCTCTTGCTGTCTCTCTCTTTCTCTCTCAAATAAATAAAATCTTTAAAAACCAAAAACACTGCAATAGCTATTTAATACTACTTAGTTCAAATCTGCAATCTTAAAGTAGACTCAATGTTGAGGTTATAGTTTAACTAAGTTCAAATTTAACCAGTGAGTCTAGATTTGACACTTAAAAACTAACCTACTTCTTAGTTGTGAAGAATTAAGAACATAGCCTCTTATTGACCTGCTCTTTCAGTCAGATACAAATACAGTGTTTAAGCACAGGCGGAAGTACATAATCGTTCAAGTACAAATTCTGAGTTTTCATTGACTAGAATTAATACACTTAGCCGGTGCAATCCGATAGGGCAGTCACTAGTGACGTGTGGCCACTGGGCACCTGAACTGCGGCTGGTCTGCACTGAGATGTACACAAACTCTAAAATACACCCTGGATTTCAAGGGCTCAGTTAAAAAAAAAAAAAGTAACTGCTGTAATGATATTTTTAGTATACTGAGTTAAATATATGACTTTTACCTTTTTCTTTTTACTTCTTAAATGTGACGACTAGAAAATTTTAAGTTACATATAACTCTTTTATTTCTATTAAACAAAAAAACTACACTAGAATATCTCAAGAATGCCTCTTCCAAGACTAACAGTCAAAAACAATCATTTTCACTACTTATAAAGTAAGGATTATTTCTCTTACATCTCTGGCATTAGAGATATCTTGAGGCTAATATATTTTTGAACCTCCCCCTTTTTTTTTTTTTTTGCAATAACCACTGCCATTAATTTTTTGAACTCGAAACCAGAACATCCTCTTATTTTTTCTTAGGTTTTAAAAATTTTATTTTTTAAAAGTTAACGTGTACATAAGAGGAAACTGAAAAACACAAGAAGCAAAGAACAAAGTCATCCATAATCACAAGCACTTTATAGTTTGACTTCTAGGTCCCATGTGTGTATCTATACAAATAAGCATTTTAATGTAATTAAGATCACACACAGTTATGTATTATGCTTTTTTACACACCACGAATATTTACCATTTCAAAGTCCTCAAACTATGAGTATTTTGGTAACCAAGAATACACTACACCAACTCCATCCGAAAGAAAAAAAATGTAATCCTGCCTTTCTTGGCGACAAAATTTCATAAAAGACAAAAATGGCAACAGGCCTCTAGATAAAGATATTGGCAGTTACAATTATAATACTGCATTCCCTTAATGTTCAATTAAAACTGAGACAAAAAGTAACAGAGTACACAACGTATAACGCTTCTAAAAGAATTCATTATCCAATTTATACTATTCAAATATTAGCAAAGAGGTATGTTTCCATTGAAGCACTTAAAGTATTCCAAAGAGACGCACACACATTAACAGTCATCATTAAAATGTAAATATGAACACATCCACATCCACCTCTCCCTCTATACTTCCTTCTGCCCCCTGCAGAACTTCCTCTTATTAATCTAACATGCGACATTCTAACTGTTCTGTTGGAATGGGTGGAATTATCTCAACAACACAACTCACAGCAGAGGTATTAAAAGTAAAGAAATAATTAAAAAGGCAATTTATGTCAGGGAGATGGGAATAAAAGCCGAGGGGGGCAGTGGAAGTATGACAGTAGGGAAAGGGCTGGGGACTGGGGTTGCGGTCAAATCCTTCTCTAGCTTTACAGTCTGTAATCCTGGTGCTTCAAGGGAATGGCTTTCCCAGATAGCAAAATTCCTGAGAACAATGTGATATGAAGCAACAAGGGCTTTTTATTTTCCAAGGGCTCCCAGAATGAAGCTATGACCGTGGCAGGATCTGTCTCTATCAACGTCCCCAACTGTGTCAACTCCAAATGTGTCAGTGCGGGCCATAGCCTTGCAGCATTTCCACCAGGTAGCAGCTTGAAGAGCTCATTAACAGACTGGCTCCCAATAACATCCTCTTACAACTGCTTGTCTATGTCACCATAAACTTCAAACAGTAGGTCTGAGTCAATTCAATTAACTCCAATAATTCTACCAAGACAACAGATTAACATTTGAGTTAGGATCATCTTTTCTTCATAGGTTGTAACATGAAAAGGATGCTTTAAAAATATTATATTTATACTTATAAATACATACATAATTGAAAAGTGGATTTAAAACTAACTTGAATGATATCATATAGCTCATCCAGATATTTCAAAAGGAAAACATATATATTTAATGCAACTTCTATTTTTTTCACATAACATTTATCAGCAAAATATTTTATACTCTGTGCTGGCTTAATATTTTAATTTTTTTAATGTTTTAATGTTCTCTAAGAATTCCCTTAATATCTCCTTTCAACTCTTGTATGTGGGCAAGAGGGAAAGTAGCAGATGATTCCTTACCTTCTAAATAGAAATAACCTTATGTTTTAGTGACTAAACCAATCCTTTTCTATGCGTCTATAACCATCATTCTACCATTGCATCTAATAATGTCACGTTGTTTAACAACTGTACTTCTTAATACAATTCATTTTAATATTTGACAGAACATCACTCTCACTCTTTTAGAAAATGCTGCTTAGTACCATTCATCTATTCTTCCATAAAAATTTTAGAATCGCTCTGTCAAGTTCTCAAAATCTAACAGTCAATAAATTATGTGGATAACCATTTAGGAAAAAAACAAACTTAGCCTATCAAATACCTTATAATAATAATTTCCAGATCATATATATAAAAAAGAAATTATAAAGCATAAGAAATCTTGGCTTAGGTAAAGCTTTATAGTATGACATCAAAGACAGAAACCCTACAGAAAAAAATTAATAGAATTAGGCAATTCTAAATAATTGTTTATAAAACAACTGTATTTCCATTAAAACTAGTAGGCAAAAATTAAGGTAAACTAGGAAACACACAGAATTGCAACAAAACAGCAAAGGGTTAATAATATAGTTAATGTAGGAAGAGCTATTACAAAATAGTAAAATATAAATATCCTAAAAGAAAAATGAGCAAAGGACACAAACAATTTACAAAAAATGGAAATGTCTGCAAGTAGATGAAAAAATGCACAACCTAAATCATAATTAAAGAAATGCACATTAAAACAAATAATCAGACACCATATTTTTCACCTATCAGATTGGCAAAGATAAGCCTAAAAGTAGGGGAAATTAAAAAAAATAATAGTGCCCAATATTGGGAAAGTGTGAGGAAATGGACAATCCCAAATACTGCTGGTGAAAGTCTGGATCAACATAACTTTGGAGAGTACTTTGCCAATATATTTAAAAAATTGTTAAGAATGTACAACTACACTGGTACAGCAATTTCACTTCTAGGGCCACTTCCTAAGATTATAAATGGACATATGCTCCTAGATGTTTATACAAAGACATTCACCCATGCACTATTTACAAGGGTAAAAAAGTAAAAAACTAAATGTTATACGATAAAGGAGTCATTCCGTAAATTATGGTACATTTAATAGTAGACTGGATTTCAATGCAATCATTATGACTACACATTTGTTGATTTGTCATATTTAAAAAGGAAAATTTTAAGGATGAAAATCAAATAAAATATTGTATTATAAAGTTCTTAGTGTACCTAAATAATAAGAAAAATATTAAACGGCATAAAGAGAGAAATTGGCAGTAATATATTAAATAGTAGGGGAATTTAACACCCTACTTACTTCAATGTAAGAGATCATCCAGACAGAAAATCAATAAGGAAACACTGGCCTTAAATGACACATTAGACCAGATGGAGTTAACAAATATAAACAAAACATGTCACCCCAAAACTGCAAAATATATACTCTTCTCAAGTGCACATGGAACATTCTCCAGGACAGATCACATGTTAGGTCACAAAACAAACCACAATTAGTCCAGTAAGACTGAAATCATATCAAGTATCTTTTCTGACGACAACAATATGAAAAGAGAAACTGATTACAATTTCTGAAGAAAACTGGAGTTACAGTTTTCAGAAGAAAACTGGGGAAAACACAAACACATGGAGACTAAACAACATGCTCTAAACAACTAACAGGTCAACAAAAAAATCAAAAAGAAAAAAAATACCTTGAGACAAATGAAAATGGAAACACAACGCAGGAAAAGTAGTTCTAAGAAGGAAGTTCATAAAGATAGAGCCCTACATCAAGAAACAAGAAAAATCTCAAATGAACAATCTAACTTTACACATAAAGGAAATAGGAAAAGAAGAACAAAGTCTAAAGTTAGTAGAAGGAAGAAATAATAAAGGTCAGAGGAAATAAATGAAATAAGAGACTTAAAAAATAGAAAAGATCAATGAAACTACAAACTGGTCCTTTGAAAAGATAAACAAAAATGATAAATCTCCAGCCAGATTGATAAGAAAAAAAAAGAGAGAAGAAACAAATAAATAAAAGAAGAGAAGTTACAACTGACACTACAGAAATACAAAGGACTATAAAAGGCCACCACAAACAATTACATGCCAATGAATTGGAAAACCTTTAGAATGGATAAATTCCTAGAAACACAAAACCTTCCAAGATTAAATCACACAGAAATAGAAAATCTGAATCAACCAATTACAAGTAAATAAACTGAATCAGTAATTTTAAAACTCCCAAAATTACAAAAGTCCAAAACCAGACAGCTTTACAGATGAATTCTACAAAACATTTAAAGAAGAGTTAGTACTGGGGCACCTGGGTGGCTCAGTCAGTTAAGCATCTGACTTTGGCTCAGGTCGTGATCCCAGGGTCCTGTGATCAAGCCCCAAGTCAGGCTCTGCACGCAGCAAGGAGTCTGCTTGTCCCTCCCCATCTCCCTCTGCCCCTCCCCCTGCTCCTGCTCTCTCTCAAATAAATAAAATCTTTTAAAAGGGGGGGGGGGCATGCCTGGGTAGCTCAGTCAGTTAAGCATCTGCCTTCAGCTCAGGTCATGATTCCAGGTCCTGGGATCGAGCCCTGCGTCAGGCTCCCTGCTCAGTGGAGAGCCTGCTTCTCCCTCTTCCTCTGCCTACCACTCTGCCTACGTGTGCTCTTTGTCAAATAAATAAATAAAATCTTTAAAAAAAAGAGTTAGTACCTATCCTTCTCCAATTATTCTAAAATACTCAAGAGTAAGGAAAGCTTCCAAACTCACGAGGCCAGCGTTACCCTAATATCAAAACCAAAGACACCACAAAAAAGAAAATTATAAGCTAATATCCCTGATGAACAGAGATATAAAATATCTCCAACAGAATATTAGCAAACTGAATTCAACAATACATTAAAACGATCATGTGCCATGATGAAGTAGGATTTATTCCAGGAATATAAGGATGGTTCAATATCTGCAAATCAATCAATGTAATATACCACAAAATGAAAGATAAAAATCATATGATCACCTCCATACTTGCAGAAAAAACATCTGATAATTCATCATCCTTTATGATAAAAATTCTTAACAAAGTGTATATAGAGGGAGCATACCTCAACATAATAAAGGCTATAAATGACAAATCCACAGCTAACTTCATAATCGACAAGCTGAAAGCTTTTCCTCAAGATCAGGAATAAGACAAGGATAACCACTCTCACCACTTTTATTCAACATAGTATTGGAAATCCTGGCCACAGCAATTAGGAAAGAGAAAGAAATAAAAGGGCATTACTATTGGAAAGGAAAAAGTAAAACCATCAAAGTTTGCAGATGGCATGATACTACATATAGAAAGCCCTAAAGACCACAGAAAAAACTGTTAGAACTAATAAATGAATTCAGTAAAGCTGCAGGATACAAAATTAACATACTAATAACATATTAGTGTATTTCTGTACACTAATAATGAGCTATCAGAAAATTGCAAT
Source organism: Ursus maritimus (assembly GCF_017311325.1). Taxonomy (NCBI): domain Eukaryota; kingdom Metazoa; phylum Chordata; class Mammalia; order Carnivora; family Ursidae; genus Ursus; species Ursus maritimus. The sequence continues at coordinate 27,762,567 of NW_024424453.1, forward strand.
TACAAAATAATTGCAATTACATTTGCATCAAAAAGAATAAAACACCTAGGAATAAATTTAATGAAGGAGGTGAAAGATCTGTCCACTGAAAACCATAAGACATTGATGAAAGAAATTGAAGACAACACAAATAAATAGAAAGATATTCCATGTTCATGAACTGGAAGAATAGTTAAAATGCCTATACTACCCCAAAGCAATCTACAAATTCAGTGCAATCCCCATCAAAATATCAATTGCATTTTCCATAGAACTATAACAAAGAATCCTAATGTTTGTATGGAACTACAAAAGATCCCAAGTAGCCAAAGCAATACTGAGAAAGAACAAAGCTGGAGGTATCGTTGCCCCCTAATTTCAAACTATATCACAAAGCTATAGTAATTAACACAGCATGGTACTGGTATGAAAAGACACATACATTAATAGACTGGAATAGAGACCAGAAATAAGCCCACACTTAATATCATCAATTAATCTATAACAAAGGAGGCAAGAATAAACAATGGGGAAAAACAGTCTCTTCAATAAATGCTGGGAAAACTAGACAGCTACAGGCAAAATAAAATAGCATAATATTACATCACTATCTTACACTACATACAAAATTCAAAATGGATTAAAGACTTGAACATAAGAACTGAAACCATAAGACTAGAAAAAAACATAGGCAGCAAGCTCTTTGACATCAGTCATAGCAATATTTTTTTGGACCAGTATCCTGTGGCAAGGCAACAAAAGCTAAAATAAACAAATGGAATTACATCAAACTAAAAAGGTTTTGCATGATAAAAGAAATTATAAACAAAATAAAAGGGCAATCTACTGAATGGGAAAAGATACTTGCAAGTCATACAGCTGATAGGGGGTTAAAATCCAAAACATATAAAGAACTTACACAACTTAGTATCAAAAAAAACCAAACCTGATTTAAAAATGGGCAGAAGACATGAACAGACATTTTTCCAAAGACATACAGATGGCCAACAGATACATGAAAAGATGTTCAGCGTCACTCATCATCAAGGAAATGCAAATCAGAACCACAATGACATATCACCTCATACCTGTCAAAATGGACAGTATCAAAAAGACAAAAGAGTGAAAGTGTTGCTAAGGATGTGGAGAAAAGGGAGATCTTACGCAGTGTTGGTGGGATTGTAAATTGGTGCAGCCACTATAGGAAACAGTCTGGAGGATCCTCAAAAAATGAAAAATAGAACTACCATGTGATGCAATAATCCCACTTCTGGGTATTTATCTGAAGAAAACAAAAATACCAACTCAAAGAGATATCCACACACCTATTTTCACTGCCTCACTACTTAAAATAGCCAAGATATGGAAACAACCCAAGTGTCCCTTAATAGATAAATGGATAAAGAAGATGTGGGGTATGGGTGCTGGTGTGTATTTATATTCTATTATAATATTATTTATATTCTACTCTGTCATAAAAAAATGAATGAAATCTTGCTACTTGTGACAGCATGGATAGACCTAGAAGGCATTATACTTAGTGAAATAGGTCAGACAGAAAAAGACAAATACTGTATGATTTCACTTATATATGGAATCTAAAAACCGAACATACATATTCCCCCAACACACAACAGTGTTTTCCTAGTAAATGTACATGACTGCCACATACACTGCATAGAAGCATAGAAAGAGTTGGAAGAAATTTACACCAAAATGTTAATCATGATAAATCTCTAAACTATGGAATTACACGCGATTTTATTTAATTCTTGTCTCACTGACATTTTCTCATTTTTCTAAAATGAACATGTATTCTGTAACTTTAACAGCTGACGAAAAGAACTTCAGCAAACATAGGACTCAAAGATTGAGAAGTTATTGTGAACTCCACTTGCAGATGTTAAAAAATATATAAGAAAAAAGTTTATATCAAGTTTTTAAAAACTGGGGGGAAGTGTGGATGTTGATCTCCATTTATCCAACCTCCCGATTTTCTCCCTTGACCAAGGGATTCTCCCTTGGAATCCACGTCAACCTTGACTGGATTCCAATTTGAACATCCAACTGTAAAAAGGCATAATTTCAGACAACTGAGGAAGTCCGAACAGACTGAATATCAAATTATGTTAATAAAGTATTTATTCTGTTAACGTAATACTGGTATATCATAATTTTTAAAAGTCCTTATCTGTTGGGGAACATGACAATTTCTGTGATTTGCTTTGTAATAGTCCAGCCAGAGGTAAAAAGTGGGGAAGGATGAAACAAAACTCGCAAAATGAGCTGTTGTTCAATTGGTAGTCTTAGCTTTGCAAGGAGAACAAGTTCTAGAGCTCTGTTCCACAACAACACGCAGAGTTAACACTACTATACTATACGCTTTAAAATTACCAAGATGGTACATTTTAATGTGCTTTCTACCACAATAAAAAAAAAAAAAGACTAGCAAAATGATTGTAACTATTAATGCTGGGTAACAGCTATCCAGAAATTTATTTAAAAGTTTTTTTTTCAAAAAATGATGATCATACAGCACTGCCACATACCGAATCACGGGCAGATTTAATTTTGTTTAGATTGCTAAGGGGGAAAGAGAAATATATTATCAGTAATATTTTTTGAGTTAAACAGGGAGAGTAGTTTTAAACAAACTATCAGGAGAATAATTCAAATACCCTTAGTAGGGAAAACAAATGTTGGCTTTTTAAAGGCTTCTTATTCTGGCTTAGCTGAATTATGGTAAATAAAAATCTCACTTTTACTAACAATGAAGTTTAATTATGCAGAGTAATCACAATAGTAATTTGAAAAAATGATTTGCAATCAATAATAAGCACACTCCACAGATGAGTAATTTGAGAACTAAAAAGTAGGACTTGATTTTCTTTTCTTTCCAATCTGAAGGCTATAATTAGAATATAACAGTATCTTATAGCTATTTATGTTTGCACAGTGCTTTAGCATTCAGGTCAAAAAAACTGTGGTCTAGACATCCAGGATTTTATTGATCGACTCTGACTGCATAGCTTGCTGCAGCCTAGTAAATAATTTTCTTCCTCAAGGTTGCTCTGGGCCCCTCCTGCCATCCCGAGTGGAGTCACTCACATCACAGCCATTCACGTACTTTATCAGCCAGCTGATATTTCAGGGGAATGATTACAAGCCAAAACATTACTGAGACTTAAAGCAGCAAATAATGCAGATTTTTTTTTTAATTTTTTAAAGCTTCCCTTCAGCTCTTTAACTTATCCAGTAATTCCTTCATTCTATAAAACTGAGATCACTACTAACCCTGACAGAGTATCATGATATTAAACAGACAACATAGAACCACATATTCTAGATAACTGCAATCTAGAAGAAGCACTGAGACTGTGTCTAGCAAACAACAGATAGTCACAAATATTTATTCCCTTCTGTGTTCATTGCCTTTTATGTTCTTCGTTTTTAATTGAAAAAGCAGAGTTTGTTCTAAGAAGAAATTAGATAGCTATTTTTTGGTTCTGCTTAAGTCACTAGTTCTTCATTTAAAAAAAGATTTTTACTAGAGTTCTAGAAAGAGTTTCCGTTGCCACAAAGATACTGCTTTCAGTTAGTTGGCACATCAGTGCAGTGTGAATCTCTCGGTGCTGTAGGCAAACAGGCAGCGGGCTGAAGCTCCCTGGCGGAGGCTTCTCGGCCACGGTACCCCAGTTACCAGAAACGGAGCAAGACGTGGAAGCGGATCCAAGGCAAAAGCCAGAAACAGCCAGACTAGGAAGCCAGAGACCCAAAGAAATGGAAAGGGAGACAGAGAAAGAACCGAGGTAGAAAGAGAGAGAAGGGGAGGGACAGAAGGGGAGAAGAAGGGAAAACCAAGACCAGGAGAGGGACACGAGTGTGAGCGTGGAGTGAGCAGGAGAATAAGACAGGGCAAGAGAGAGCACGAGGGAGGAACGAGCAAGAGAAAGAGCGTGCGGCACGAAGACGTGCGTGACATGAGTGTGGATGAGAGTGAGCAGACGCGGACTACGTTAAGCTAGTGCCAATGCCATCAAGACTTCTGGCCTCTCATTATTTTTAAATGGCTTAAACCTACCTGAATTATCTCTGATTGTTCAGCCAAAGCCTTCCTCTGTGCCTCCAGAGAAGACACCTGTTGCTGATAAATCAAGCGTTGCTTCTCCCAGTCCAGTGATTTCTGACGAAATTCCTGAAGAGGCAATTAAGGTACTTAACTTGTGCTTCCCCTTGCTGTCCCCGCTTCCCGGGTTCACTTTTACTTTAATTTTTTCTCCTCCTCCCTGGGTACACACGCACCTTTCTTCCCAGCAGGAGCCCCATTACTCACTTACCTGATAGAACTGTAGAGCAATACTAAATTCCTGACATACTGTGCCTCTGGATATCTGTCTTTCTAAATTTAACACTCTAATGGTGAAGAGTATGAAACACACATGCTAAATCCTAGGTTTGTGGTGATTTTCATAGATTTGCTGCCACCTAAAGGTTGTCATCATTTTTAGTGATTTTTCAGAAAACTGATCTTAAGAGAACTAAAATCTCAAAATATGATTATAGGGAAATCCCACTACCCAAATTTTTGATATCCAAACCCAGAAATTGAACAGAACAAATCAGTTTTCAGGTAAGTCCCTGGGTAGCCAATTCTTACTTCTAGTATCTGAAGGTCAGGAACAAAATAGATTCAGGTAATGTAACACCCTTTAGTATCCACATTTTTACTATCTCAACAGAAGAACTGCAAGGACTTGAATAACAAGGGGATATCTGTACTAAATTCTAACAGATATTTGCAACCCAAAGCTAAACAGTCAAAATTAATGATGGACTTCCAGTTGATAAGAAAATGGGCCCAATATTTATGAAAATGGGGCAAATCAAAGGGATTTCTATCACTGTCCTCCAGGACCCTCAACTGCAGCAGTCTCAAGCTAGTTTGGGATAATCACTGTTCACCAGCTTTCTGATAGTCACGCACTCATTCGCTCTCCTATATGTGCCAGGAACTGTTCTAAGTGGTGGGGCTACAACAGTTAACAAAACAAAAAGTGAAGCCCAACTCAACTGGCAAAAGGCAACACATTCATTGTATAATACATTAGACGATCATACCTGTTTTGGAGAAAACGGAGCGCGGAGTGCTCAGAGTTGGGGGTTGCAATTTTAAAAAGGGATGGCATTTAAGTAAACCCCCAGGGCGGTGGGGATAAAGTTATACCACCCTGGGAAGGGAAAGGCAAGTACAAAGGCTCGAAGTGGAAGCCTCCTGGTAAGTTTAAGGGTAAGCAAGGAGGCTGGTGTGGCTCCAATGGAGTAAAGGGAAAAGCAGATAAAGAAAGGTCAGTTAACAAGGAGCGAGACTATGTACGTGATCAGGATAACTTCAGCTTTTAAGAGAAGGTACTGGAAGGTTTTTGTAAAGGAGAAGACATGCTCTGACTTACAACAGAATCATTCTGGCTGCTGTGTGGAGAAAAGAGAAGTCGAGGGTCACTTTAAGGCTTTCAGCTTAAAAAGCTGAGGAATGGAGTTGCCATTAAACAGGAATGGTATTGGGAGACGGGGAAGAGGAAACCAGGAAGTTTATTTTTGACATGTCAAATTTGACATAGCTTTAGACATCAAGGTGGAGCTGTGAAACAGCTGAAACAGGCAGCTGGAAATTGTTCTGTAGCAAAAAGGACAAGTCAAGACTAGTATATAAATGTGGGAATTATCAACATATATACAGTGCTAAAACCTACGAGACTGAATGATATCACTCAGGGAGTGAGCACAGATACGAAAAAGAAGAGGTCCAATGATACTTCCCCCCAGGGTATTCCAATGTTAAGAGGTTGGGGAGCAAAAGAGGTTGAGAAGGAGTAGCTAACAAGGTAGGGGAAAGCCCAGGAAAGCATGGTTGTTCTCTAAGTCAAATCAAGAAAGTGTTTTAAGGTGGAACTCATTGGTGACCTCCACGTAAATAGCTTCCATAGAGTGACGGGGCAAAAGCCTACTGAGTAGATGCCAAGAAAAATGGACAAAAAAGGAACTGGAGACAGGTACAGATGCCTCAAGTAGTTTAGTCATAAAATGAAGGGAAAAAATGAGGCAGCATCCAGAGGAAGCGAGAGGTCAAGAGAGGATATTTAAGAGGGGAGAAATCTGGATGGTGGTGGAAAACATCCAATAGGGAGGAAGCGAGGAAGCAGAAAAGAGAAGAATGGCTGGAGCCATGTCTTGGGGACAGTCCGGGGAGATTATGGAGTCAGTTCTACCAGCAGGAAGGCGGAGTATATGGACACAGATGCAAATAGGTGGGCAGACAGTGTTGGAAGTTTGTGAAAATTCTTTTCTTATTGCTTCCATTTTCTCAATGAAATGGAAAGCAAGATCATCACCCAACAGTGAGAATGTGGGAAAACGTGTTGAAAGTTTGAGAAAGGAGAAAGTATAAAATAGTCATTATGGAAAGTAGCAGAATGAGGGGAAATGTAGTATGATTCTGGGAAGCATTAGGAACTCTTTGAGGTAAGTGCCCATGAATTTAAAATGAGGCCAATCAGCATGGCTACGTTTTTCTCCAGCCATATTCTGCCAAACATGGCAAGTAGAGAGTGGGCAGAAATCTAGAAATAACTAGAGTTATGGTTTTGCTAAGCAAATATGATGAAGGAAGAGAGGGACACAGGAGCTGAAGGGGAATATAAGGAATGTAACCATGGAATTTAAGCTGTGTAAGGACTGACACGTGAGGACACGAGGTAGCTATCCAGCAGTGAAAAGGTGGCAGAATTCAATCACTTGGGGATGGGGTCAAGAGATTACTGACCGTCAAGGATTATTGAGACTACAGGGAATGAGCTGAAAAGAGAAGGATGGCAGTCAAAGAATGAGATGACTAAAAATGTGATTCCAGGAAGGCTGTAAGTTTGGTAATGATGACATCCAAGGAATGGCAGTGGGAATGGGTGGATGAGACAAGGAGGAGATCAAGATGTCCATGGAGGGGGACGCCTGGGTGGCTCAGTCAGTTAGGCATCTGCCTTCGGCTCAGGTCATGATCCCAGGGTCCTGGGACTGAGTCCCGCATTGGGCTCCTTGTCTGCTTTCCACTCCCTTGCTTGTGCTCTCTCTCCCTCTCTGACAAATACACAAATAAAATCTTTAAAAAAGAAAAAAAAGAAAAGAAAAAAGATGTTTATGGAGGAAAGCACACCAAGGAATTCAAAGACCAGAGTATTATAAGCATCATCCCTGTGGATACTGAAACCCTCAAGAGTTATGACAAGTGTAACACTGGAGAGAGTGACAATGCCCTGGGAACTGGAACCTTTGGGCCAGGAAGTAACCCAGGGATCAGAAGATGGCTACTTTGGTCGTATGTATACGTTGGGGGTACAGGCTGATGACATAAAAATCAAAGATGGGGTTTTGAGGTAGATATAAAAGAGAATGGTAATGAGGGACAAGAGGAAGATGAGGGGTTTGCAGAAAACAACCCAGGTATCACTGAAGATGGCTAAGAGGAAGCAGTATCTGCATAGCCCTCTGAGTCTAAGGTCTTCAAATGTATAAAAACATTAAGATGTAAAAGAACATTAAACAAAGAAATTATAATTCTAAGTAGTAATAATGGCATTTTTGTGGGTGAAAGGTCACTCTGACAAATTGTAAGCAATCCTAGAGAGATGTTGAACAATGTTTCTCAAATTACAATCAGCCAGGGGCAGTGGATACAGTGCAGAATCCTAGGTCCCATGTCATACTATTGGAGCAGAATCTCTGACAGCCTAAAAAGGACCTTGGGGATTCTTGGGTGCACTGGAGAACCAAGGGCATGGACAGAGGAGGGGAGTGGCAGATGCAAGGTGCAAGGGAAAAGAGTGACAGGCCTGTGCTGTTGCTTCAGCTACCTTTGGCAGTGCTAACTCGCCACCTCCCTTAAGTCATTTGGGAATCAACATATACAATAACTACAGAGTTACTCAGCCTTAATAAAAAAAAAAAAAAAGTCAGCGGTGCCTGGGTGCCTCAGTCAGTGAAGCGTCTGCCTTCGGCTCAGGTCATGATCCTGGGGTCGAGCCCCACATCGGGCTCCCTGCTCAGCGGGGAGCCTGCTTCTCCCTCTCCCTCTGCCTGCTGCTCCCCCTGCTTGTTCTCTCTCTTGTGTCAAATAAATAAATAAAACCTTAAAAAAAAAAAGTCAGCAAAGGGGGGTAAATGGCTTGCTACATCTAAATGGGAACTGAGGATAAACAATCTGATATGCACAGTACTCTGTACAAAAAGCCTTGTACTTTCAACATTTACTAAACCCCAACTCTATTAGGTGATAAATAAGACAAGGACACTGCCCATGGAGGACTGCTAGGAACTGGTGGTCAATATTTCTCAATATTGGCATTTTGGGTATAATAATTCTTCCTGTATGGAATGGCCCTGGGCATGTTTAGTGTCCCTAGTTCCTGTCCCCTCAACACCAGTTTCACTCCCAGTCATTTGAACAACCAAAGCAACATCCCCATACATTTCCAAATGCCCTCAAAGGGTGGTACTGCCGTACTGAGAACTACTGATAGCTAGTAACCCCATCAACCCCAGGAGAGCAGGTGATGCCAGGACGCACCTCTGAAATAGCTCCATAGCAGTCCTGGAGATGGCAGAAAATCGGTTTCAGAACTAGTACTATTAGAAACAGCACCTTCCTACAGGAAGGCTGACAACCACTATGAAGAAATTATTACTATGAACATACCTCTATTTTTCCAGTTAACCTCTCAATTTCAGACCGATCTTCCCTGTGATTTTTGGCATTTCCTCTGAAGTCCCTTATATGCTTTTTCTGTAGTTTTTCATAGCTTCTCTTCAGTCTGCCTAACTGTAGACACAGTTATTTCTAGACTTAAAATTTAAGAATTTGTAAACAGTGGTGGTGGAACAAATTGGTATCATGAAAGCAAGAACAGTGCTAAACAGTACTACTGAAAATAGACTGAGCGTGTTAGATTTGCAAATTAAATACAAAACATCAGACCTGCATATAAAAAATAAACACAAGAAGAGAAAGATATTGCATGGAAGAAAAAAACTGAGGGAAAAATATTCTTTAAACAAAACTTTAATTTCTATTACAACAGCCTTGCACTTAAGGACCCCATAAACCACACCCATGATAAAAGCAGCAAATAAAAATTCCTCTCCTCTGTGGTTCTTGAGGCATTCTCGTGTGGAACACTGATATCCAGTAAGCAGGAGAAGAGTATTGTGGAATTAAATAAAAATAAAAGCTGTTTTTTTCCCCAATCTGAAAAATAATATGAAGTTGCTAGAATTTTCTTACTTTTCTTATTTATCCCAAAATGCTTCTGAATACATTGGATTCTCCATTATTTAAAATCTAGTAACTGATTTAACTCAAAAATTAGAATATTTAATATAGGTTCCTGGTATCAATATTTCACAGTATTATACAAAAACAGCTTTATTTCTTTCAGGTACTCAACTGAGAAACACATTTTAGAATCCCTGTTTAGACGGTATCAAACATAATTCGACAAGACTTTGCCTGGATTTAAAGAACAGAGAAATGGATTTCTACACCGTACCTCCCATGGGTTGTATGCCTCCCACTTTAACAAGTACCAACGGGCACATTAACAAAATTCTAATGGTTAAAGAGACAGAACTATGCAACACATAATAGAATTAAAATCTCACTTCTTCATGTAGTTTCTTTAACTCCTGCTTATAGTCCATGGCCATTTCTTGTTTGACTTTTTCATGTTCTTCTACCTGTTGACGCAACATTACAACCTAGAAGCAAAAAGGTGATAGTATTTTTCATTATTGGCATTGAAACAATATCCCTGAAACATAAAAATAGGAAATAACCTTTGTGCTTATCCATAAAAACAAGTTCTCATCTGTATATGGTAATACCCCCACTTCTTAGAAAGTCAAACATCTAGTTATTTAATAATCCATAACACTGCCAGAAAGTGGAAAACACTGCCTTTCTAAAATTTCTAGGTTTAGATGAAAACTTGCTCTGTTTGATTTATTCTCCCCAATATTTTTTATTTAAAAAAATCATTAAAAAATTAAGATATACCAAGTTATAACAATCTTGGAAACTAAGAATGTTGAACAAAAATCAGAGAGGCTTCAAGAAAAAAATTATGTAAATCAAAGTACAGAATAGTAACGTCAGATGGAAAGACAGGAGGAGACTTGAAACTGCTTTACGATTTACCTCACTTCAGAGAAATCAGTTTCACCAACCAGAGTAAGGATATTATCCTAACCCATTTTTCAATGGCTTGATACCAGCCACAGTTGGTTCATGACCAGCCCTCACCTCCATCAATATCCATCAGTTTCTCTCTACGTCTCTCCATCACTGGTTAGAATTTCATCTATTGGGGCGCCTGGGTGGCACAGCGGTTAAAGCGTCTGCCTTCGGCTCAGGGCGTGATCCCGGCGTTACGGGATCGAGCCCCACATCGAGCCCCACATCGGGCTCCTCCGCTATGAGCCTGTTTCTTCCTCTCCCACTCCCCCTGCTTGCGTTCCCTCTCTCGCTGGCTGTCTCTATCTCTGTCAAATAAATAAATAAAATCTTTAAAAAAAAAAAGAATTTCATCTATTAATAAGTGAGGATGGAGAGGGAGAATGGGGAACACTAGGTAACGATCACAATATAGAATGGCAATTTCAAAAACAAAACAAATGAGAAACAGATCTTAAAACTTCTCATCACTCACCTATATTTTGGAATCTAAAAAACAAAACAAACAACACAAAACACAGAAACGGATTCATAAATACAGAGAACTAGTAGTTGCCAGAAGTGAGGAAGGCAGGGGGATGGGCAAAATAGATGAAGGGAATTAAGAGATACAAACTTTCAGTTATAAAATAAATAACTCTCAAGGATAAAAAGTACAACACAGAGAATACAGTCAATAATACTATAATAACTTTGTACGGTGACAGATGGTAACTACACTTATGCTAAGCGTTCTGTAATGTATATAAATATCAAATCACTACGTTGTATACCTGAAACTAATATAAAATTATATGTATTAATTTAAAATAAAATAAAAACATCGATCACCACATACCTTAGCACATATGTTCTAATAAGCAATATCAATAAAGGAGAAAATAAAAGCATCTAAATCTTTGAGGCAATAAAAGTTCTCATCATACACACGAAAATTTTGTAAGTACAAATGGTGACAGATGGTAACTAGACTTACTGCGGCGATCACTTCACAATACATACAAATGCTGAATCATTACATTGTACACCTAAAACTAATATAATGTTTTATCTCAATTAAAAAAAACGGAAACAAAATTCTTGTAAGAACAACTCAATTTTGCTGTATCTTTATAAACACCAAATAATTGAGTTTAGTTATTTTTACCCAGTTGGACAATTTTCATCTTTTAATTAGGCCACTGTATGCAACTGCATTTAATGGACCCACAAGGTTCCCCCCATTATCTGAAAGTAGAGTGTTCCTATGAAACCTTTTGCAAGTCAAAATGGCTACAGCAAAGAAGCAATGATCATTTCATAAAAGTAAAAATCCTCTTCAGATTTCTTTCAGCTAGCAAAAACAGGTACTGATACAAGTCTTTCATAAAAGCAAAGTGGTGTAAGGGGAACTTTCAGATAGCAGAGGACACCTCCATCTGGATTTAAATCTCTCATCTTATTAAGTGCAATATGTACTTAATAAGCTCTTTAATCCATTCTTCTTGCCTTTCTTGCCTTCTTTGGAAATAACTTCTTATCATTTCATTTTTCTACCTTTATTAGCTTGTAAAATATATAGTCTACTAATATATCAATATATACTTTTAATAGTTCTCTTGAGATTAAAACATGGGTTTGCAGCTTAACAAATCCAATGTTAATTAGTTGTTTTACCAATTCCCAGGCAACCCAAGGACTACAGAAAGACTTTAATTCCATTTATCCCGCAACCAGACTTAAATTAAATGCCATTATAATCCTACATATATCTTAAACTGAAAAGGCCACTGTTGTTATATACAGTCAATATTCACTTAGTTTTACCCAGAATTTACTGTTGCTTTTCATTTCTTCCTTTATCTCTTGAGCTTCCAACTGAGATCACCTTCCCTGTGCCTGAAGAATATTTAGTATTTCCTTGGTGTGGGCCTGTCAATGACAAATTCTCTCAATTTTTATTGATCTGAAAATGTCTTTGTTTCATCTTTACTCTGGGCGTAGATTTTTGGCTTGGCAGGGAGGAAAAAGTCACTTCCTCGTAAGGATCATTCTATTGTGTTCTGGCTTTCACTGTTTTAGCAGACAAGTCAGCTGTTTGGAGCTGTTTGTAGATAATCTGTCTTTTTTTCTTGTTAAATAATCTTTTTTTTCCCTTGATTGTTTTTCAGACTTCCTCTTTGTTTTTAGTTTTCAACCTAGGTAAATATTTCTTTTTATTTGTCTTGCTTGAGATTCTCAGACTCCTTAAATACATGGCCTTCTTCACTTCTGGCAAAATCTTTGTTCATTTATCTTCAAAAATTGCTTCTGCCCATTTGCACTTTTTTCTCCTTCAGGGATTCCAAAAACACTCATATTAAACCTTCTCACTGCATTTTCTTTCTCTTATCTTTCCTCTATATTTTCCATCATTTGTCCATGCTTTCTTCTAAACAATTTCTTCTGACCTATCTTCAAGTTCACTGATTATCTCTTAATCTTTAAGGCCTTAATTTCAGTTACTTACTTTTCAATATTATAATTTCCATTCATCTCACTTTTTTTATGGTTTTCCACTCTTTCTTGATGTGCTCAATCTTATCTTTTATCTCCTGACCACAGTGATCATAACTACTACAAAGTCGGAGCATGGTTAGTCCAATATCTAGATTTGCCATGGGACTATTTCTATCTTCTGTTGCTTCTGCCTTTTTGCATTTTTGTTGCTCGTCTTTCTGTATCAGGGGTTACTTTCTGAGAGGTAGCAAGCATTGTATTTGCAAAATTATTTGAAGAAATAATTTAAGCCCCAAAACAGTGTTTCTTTTCCCTCTCTGGAGAAAATTTAAGCTTGTTTTTTCTATGTTCCTGGAAGCCTTAGCACTTTGGAGATGCTTGGGGACAGTGGCACTCTAAGATCACCTTAAACCCATTTCAGAAATTTAAATGTCTGTGGCTGAGTGGCAATTTCAAGAGGGCCTGGTTCTATATCCAGCCTATCCTTCTTCCTATGGTGCTGCCTTTCGGGGTCCCAATCCAAAGTGAGGAGGGTTTCAGAGCTACCTTGGACACCAGATCTTTTATTCTCTTAGCACCTTGAAATTATCAAAACCCCCATTTAGTCTCTATCCTCTGAGCTACCTTCTCTAGTTTCAGCTAATAACTGCCCCAAGCCCTGGGCTCATCCCTCAGCCTCTAGCCAGCAGAGATCCTGGCCTGGTAAATTCTTCACTAGCTTGTTTAGCATTCTACTTCAAGCAGATTTTTTTTTTAAGATTTTATTTATTTATTTGACAGAGAGAGAGCACAAGCAGGGGGAGCGGCATGCAGAGGCAGAGGGAGAAGCAGCCTCCCTGCCAAGCAAGGAGCCCAATGCAGGACTTGATCCCAGGACCCTGGGATCATGACCTAAGCCAAAGGCAGCTGCTTAACCAACTAAGCCACCCACGCGCCCCCCCTCTCTTTTTTTTAATTTAGCTTACCTAGTTGGTCTCAGTGGGTGGACTAGTCCAAAATAACTAGTCTGTCCTTACCAGATGTTAAAGTCTGAAAGATTCATATTTAACTAAAAACATCCTGAGTAAAATTTACTTTGAAAGCAGAATTCTACAGCCAATCAAACTTTCAATCAGATGTAAGAAGAGAATAATAGTATTTTATACATATAAGATCTCAAAAGTATGTTCTACTAAAAATGGAGAAATAAAGATGACAAAATACAAAGAGATAAAAGGGAGAAAAGCATAGAAAACTCCAGAATAATGGTGAAGGGAGTTGTCAAAATGACAGCTATCCTGCTAACCTACAGAACAGCTTATTCTTATCTGAGGACAGCAAGCTCCACAAAAGAGAAAAAAATAAAGAAAAAGGAAAAGAAGATGAAATGGATAGATTACCTGATATATCTGAAGATACAGAGAAGACTTATACTTGTGTCGGAGTTTGGGAAGAATCAGTGACAGGTACATTTTTAAAAAGCAAGTGAAAATGAGATAATTATTAATTCCCAGGAAAACAAAAAATTGTATAAGAAATAAGTTTATCGTTACACTATCTGACTCAGATGTGAATAATATTTACCATCCTAATGATGTCAATACTAAATATTGATCTAACCAAAGATTAAGATCTATAATCCTGGCAGGATAAGGGGATGGAAATTGTATGTAAAAGAGCAAAACTCTTCTCTCTCATAGTAACAAGTCATTAGATAAATAGCTAAAACTGAAAACAGTATTGAATGCTACTTAGAAACATGGGGAAAATACCAAAAGAAAGAATTAAAGGCAACGAAATGACTGCTTCAGAGAAGCCAGAATCCCAGCTTCAGAGGGGTGGGCAGGTGATTACTGTTTTTCTTACCAGCCTTATAGAACCATTTTTCTTTTTACTTACTACACATGGCAAGCATAAATATTAAATGTGAAGATAAGATTGCTTAATTTTATTTCTGTACCAAGGTCTGGTTCATAATGACCACTCACCAATATTGAAATTTCTTAAAGAAAAAAGGAGAAAAGAAGAGGTTAAATGCTGAGAGTGAGGAATGGCATTGGGCAGAGAAATGGGAGCCAAGGTTTGAAACTGTCAGTATGGATGACAGAAGAAAGAGCTGAAATAACAGATAGTTTGAGATACTATTGAGTTTTCAAAGAGCTTTCTTAAAGAGTAACTCACTCTTCACAACAACCCTGGGACACAGGCATTATAACCCAATTTTACACATGATGAAACAAGCTCAGAGAGGTTAGACTATTTGTTCAAGGCCAACCACCTGAAAAGAGGCAGAGCCAGGACTCCAAATTCCTTAGTCATTTCATCAGGTCAACCTGCTCTGCATGGCATTAGAAATTAACACCAGCAGAAACGGCCACTAAAACCAACCCAATCCCAACGACGTAATCAGAAAACAGCTAAAGCATTAGCTTACAAAATGAATTGCTTATGCTAGTACTCCTGCAAGCATGACCTGCACACAGCTTGGAGCTGGTCACTACAGCAATCCAGCACAAGATAAGGAGCTTAAGGCAGAATGTGAAGAAATGACATCACCAAACACACTGTTTACTGCAGCTGACATTTTTTATGTAGCAAAACCTTCTATGAAGTGAAGGATTCAATATGGTGATTTACATTCTGGTGAAAGCTTTCCATCTCACCATGGACTGTCATTTGAGTAGCAGTGGTTCATACCATAGACCTGCTTCTAGGCCTGTAACTTTCAAACAATAAGAATGACAAAAACTTAAAGCTCTATTTTCTAACTCATATCAAAGTAGATTATGAACGTGTTAATACCAACACAATTTCACAGAAGAACTCTATGGGATAGATTTCCATTACTAGCATTTGGTAAAAGCACTTTACTCCTAGAAACTTAATCAACTTTCAGCAACCCAATCAATGAAGCAGTAAATTGACCAGACAGCTACAATTCTAAATTTCTTTTATGTCCCCAGGCCAAAATTGTAATCTTCAGATCCTTACCATGGAACCTATCCATTCAATCCCTTTAATTTCTTTTTAAAGTATTAAGTAATGGCAGTAATGTCCTTGACATCAAAACTAAGCTACAGGAGTAAGTTTAAACAGCCTCAGAGTGACTAAATATTCTCATAATCACACACATGGGAATTTCCTTAATGGGTTTCTAACAAAATAAACGACTTAGATATCTATATATACATACGGTGTTTTTCTTAGCTAGGAAACTATAATCACTTTAACTTACTAAACAAAACTACTTTTGTTTTGCCCCTGGAGAAATAAAGAAGTGGTAGCTAAAGTAGCTTACCAGACAAGGAGCACTGACCCTACCTAATTTACAATGTTTAAAAAAATCAAATAGGATTATCATTGCACGTACTTTTTTACCACCTTCTACATCTTTTCATGAGGTATAATTTTAAAATACATTCTTTTTTTTTTTTAAAGATTTTATTTATTTGACAGAGAGAGACACAGCGAGAGAGGGAACACAAGCAGGGGGAGTGGGAGAGGGAGAAGCAGGCTTCCCGCTGAGCAGGGAGCCTGATATGGGGCTTGATCCCAGGACTCTAGGATCACGACCTGAGCCAAAGGCAGATGCTTAACAACTGAGCCACCCAGGCACCCCTAAAATACATTCTTAAAGGTCTACTCAAATTTTCACAGAAAACTGAATTTGACATGGCCAATATTACTCTGTACTGCTTTGACGGAAAGTGCAAATGGCCAGCCACTGAGAGATTCCCTTGACAAGCCTAAAATACTTTTTATCAAGCCTCATTCTTTCCTTGTTACATGAAACATTTCTAAAATGACACTCTTGCTAGGCGTCATTAAAAACATCACAATGTCAGTGTGTACACTCATGGAAATGTTCCCAAGTAAGCTGAGTAACAGCACTAATATGTGGTGATCCTACTGGTAGGAAAGTCCGGCAGAGTGGGGCTTGGGACCAGGGCCTCCCAACAACTTTTCCAATCCTCACATGGACATTCATGCCAGATATTTAGAATTAATTCTTGGGCCTAGAAGTGCTTTCTGCTGGGGTGCCTGGGTGGCTCAGTCATTAAGCGTCTGCCTTTGGCTCAGGGCGTGATCCCAGAGGCCTAGGATCGAGCCCCACATTGGGCTCCCTGCTCTGCTGGGAGCCTGCTTCTTCCTCTCCCATTCCCTGTACTTGTGTTCCCTCTCTCGCTGGCTGTCTCTCTCTCTGTCAAATAAATAAATAAAATCTTAAAAAAAAAAAAAGTGCTTTCTGCTTCCCTTCCAATATTCCATGTTCTTCTTTTTACTGTACCAGCTAAACTGTGAGAAATCAATCAGCATATTAGTAAAATTTTCCCCCAAATCACCAATAACTAGTGGTGGTGGGACAGCAAGTAATTTTTATTTTTCTCTTTTCTTTCTTTTCCCCCAATTTTTAACAAGGGCAAATAAAAAATTTTTAAAGGTCTTTCTGAATTTTATTTTAAATTGAACCCAAAGAGGCAAATTATTGAATTTTAGGCATAACTTTTTTACCCTAGCCATTTAATGAGGCCAAAAACAACATTCACTAAACTCAGTCAATGTTAATACATGCATGTAATAGGATGACAGCTATACAAAGATCATGTGACACCCTTTACATTTTCTTTCTTTTTTTTTTTCTAAAGATTTTATTTATTTATTTGACAGAGAGAGAGTAAGCACAAGCAGGGGGACCAGCAGGCAGAGGGAGAAGCAGGCTCCCTGCTGAGCAAGGAGCCCAATATGGGGCTCGATCCCAGGACTCCAGGATCATGACCTGAGCCCAAGGCAGATGCTTAACCGACTGAGCCACCCAGGCACCCCACCCTTTACATTTTCTTAAAGAAGTTATGCATTGTATGTGACCAAGGTAATGTGATCCTTGAAATAAATATTAATATTCTTATGTGTTTTCACAATGAATTCTTCTCCTAAAAGAAACCATCATAAGTAAAAGATAATACAGAAACTCACTTGACACACAAATGCTTTCTTCAACAAATATTTAAGAAACATGCTTAGGAATGCAAACTGGTGTAGCCACTCTGGAAAACAGCATGGAGGTTCCTCAAAAAGTTAAAAATAAAGCTACCCTATGACCCAACAATTGCACTACTACGTATTTATCCAAAGGACACAAACGTAGTGATTCAAAAGGGGCACATGCACCCCAACATTTATAGCCACAATGTCCACAAGAGCCAAAATATGGGAAGAGCCCAGATGTCCATTGACAGATGAATGGATAAAGAAGATGTGATATATGTATGTGTATACACACACACACACACACACACACACACACACACAATGGAATATTACTCAGCCATCAAAAAGAATGAAATCTTGCCATTTTGCAACAATGTGGATGGAACTAGAGGGCATTATGCTAAGCAAAATAAGTCAGTCAGAGAAACACAAATACCATATGATTTCACTCATGTGTGTAATTTAAGAAACAAAACAGATAAACATAGGGGAAGGGAAGGAAAAAAAATAAGATGAAAATTGAGAGGGAGGAAAACCATAAGAGACTCTTAATCATAGGAAACAAAGTGAGTGTTGCTGGAGGGGGATAAGGTAATTGGATGATGGGCATTAAAGTGGGTACGTGATGTAATGAGCACTAGGTGTTATATGTAACTGATGAATCACTAAATTCTATCCCTGAAACTAGTAATACAGTACATGTTAACTAAACCAAATTTAAATAAAGAATTTTTTAAAAAGAAACATATTTAATATAAAAGCCAAGGCCAAAATGTCAAAAAGAAGAGTCAATCAACAGCTTTACCTCTTTGTGCTTCATATCTAACTGACCCCTAAGGGCCTTAAGTTCTCGTTCACGGATGTCCAGGCAAGTTTCGAGAGCATGTGTCTGCCCTTCCCATTCAGATTTTTTATGAGCCACCATTATGTCAATCTGTTTCATGAGCTCTTGTAGTTCTGCTTCACAGGATGTCAAAAATCCCCTGTAAATAAGAACATATGCCCATGACTTTTTCTCTTTCACATGTAAAAATATAGCAGAGGTAAACCCAGCTGAGGTGGAATGACGTCAGTAAAGAAATTATTAGAGGAGTGCCTGGGTGGCTCAGTCGTTAAGCGTCTGCCTTCGGCTCAGGGCGTGATCCCAGAGTCCTGGGATCAAGCCCCGCATCAGGCTCCCTGCTCCACTGATAGCCTGCTTCTTCCTCTCCCACTCCCCCTGCTCGTGTTCCCTCTCTCACTGGCTGTCTCTCTCTCTGTCAAATAAATAAATAAAATCTAAAAAAAAAAAATTATTAGAGACAAAGAAAAGAATTTCCGAGCTATTCCTTTTAATGTTCATATTAAGGTGATTACTTAATCCACTGCATATTTTGCCTTCCTCTCATAGCCAACCCTGAAGCCTAAGTCATTTGGTCAAACATGAGACCGATGTTTAAGTCCAGCTTGTGAGGGAGGCTTCCACAACCAACAACTAGCTCTTGTGCAATGTTTTAGGAAAGCTCCCAGGGAGAACCCAGGCAAGCTTGTCACATTCTTAGCTAACCAAAATAAAAAGCCTTGGAAGTGAGTAGGCTACTGGGAAAATGACAATACAGTTTTAAGAGCTGTTTCAGGAAATTCATCCTTGAGCCGGATTTATTTCAACTATTTCTTCCTACCTTATTATTAGAAACTTACTGCAACCAATCTTATTGTAAACTGACTGATGTCCTTGACAGTTACAGGAGATGCCAGATATCACAGGGGCAGAAAAAGAAGTAAACACAGATGTACTGGATTCAAATAGGTTTCCAGAAAGCTGTAGCTAGGAAGGCTTAAATACTTTTTTATAAAAGCATTTGTTCAGTGTACAAAACTTCTGAACTACTACTTTTGCTTTAAAGAAGAGAAACCTGAGAGTGGGATGAAAGCAAGTGGCCAGCTCCACATTGCTGAGATGAGTCAAACACCCTAAAGAGAGATGCTGTCCACAGACAGGACGTGGATCAGCTGAGCTTCCGCTCAGCACTTTCGCTTCTATACCCAAAGCACAAAATGGTCAGAGGCATAACTTGGATATGCTTTTTAAACTCAGTGAGAAGCATAAGGCGAAAAGCGAACTTACCCTTCATGTCCCCGATTTTGTATTCCTTCCAACAAAGCCTCCATCGCCAAATCCCCTTTGTTTCGGCAACTGAGAAAGCAAAAAAAAAAAAAAAAAAATCAGTCTGGAGAAAATACATTTTTTAAGTTCTAACATTCCAACTTACAAACCTAAGAATGTGAAAGCGTACAATAACAAATAACAATGAGAAAATGCAGCACTTGATAGGATGGCTGCAGAAGTAGTCAAGGAACATCACTTCAAGAAATATTCAAACCAAATACATCTCAGGCTAAAAGAAAATAACTTATAATGATCCGAATTGCTGCTGATACTCTCCCCACATGATAGAGATCATACCTCATTGTTGTATCCCTGTGAACCAGGGGGGCTAGAAGCAGAGGGACAATGACACAAAGCCTCTCACAAAACAAGGGGAAGTAATTAGGGGTCACACACATCAGAGGAAAAGTATAATTATTTTTTTAAAGAGATATTATAAAAAGGTTAAATGTCCTGAGCTTGAACTCCTTGGTCCATCACGGGAGATCTTACCACACCTGTCAGACGACAGGCCTGTGAAGCTTCCTACAACACTCTCCCTTCCTCCACGGCAGCTATATGGGCCCTCGCTCCTCTGTACCTCCCGGCTGCTAGTCCCTAACAGGCTCTTTCACAGGCGTTACACCACCCTGGGAATGAGGTTTTTGCATACCCTTTTTCCTTATTTTTCAGCCCTCAAGGACAGAAATCTAATTTTATTCACCTCTGCAGCTCAAGAGCTTAGTGTAGCATTTCAGCATAGCACATGTTAGATGTTTTTGGCTGAACTTATCACAATTCCCCTCCCTTTTCCCTATCCCTTTGTGCAAGCTGGTCATAGAGAAGTGTCTAGTAGAGAAGGGAAGGAGACAGAACAGACTGCCATAGAAAGGGAAAGACACACCATAAAGAAAGGAAGGTGAGGAGGAGAGGTGAAAGATTACCTTTCAATTTGGAAATGCCAATGAAAAGTACCCGTTGGTGGTTTCTCACCTCTATAACATGTTAACCAATGTCAAACTACTTCTCACTCCTGAGACACTGCTTTTTTCCTTAAGCCTTCAAAGGCTCAGCCCCGAATTAGTCTTTAGGTAATTCTCAAAAGCTGTGGTGGGGGGTTCTACCCCTTTGTCCTATTGCCTCGTTTAAAAATTACAATGCTCTGGAAGGGGATTCCTTCATTTAACAGAGAATTCAGTGTTGTACTAACCACCAGATACACAGTGATGAAAGACATGCTCCTTTTCAAGGAATTAATAGTCCAGTATGGGAAAGAAAAAATTAACCAAAAATGTTTCCCCAGTATGATAAATGCAGTGACAGAGGCGAGGACAGGGTGTCCTGGAGACACAGAGGAGAATGGAAGACTGGAAAATACAACCACTGCACACTATCTGCATCCATTTCTGAAGTTACTAACAGGAGTATTCAATTATTTGTGCACAAATATGGCAGAGAGGCTTTTCCTCCAGTTGGCTTATCCTTCACATTACACCAACATTAAATAAAATAAAAACCTAAAGAAAGAGGTTTTCATGTTCTAATCCACTTTCTTTCAAACCATGATATGGTCGATTACAGCACAATCCAGATTCCATGTCTTATTCCACTCTGGGGAGCTGCGAGGCAGTGCACAGCTCACACAGTACCATGTGGATGAAAACCCAGGAGAGAATCCTGCTCTGCAAATAAGTAGCTTTGTGTCCTTGGACTTCAGTTGTTACATCTGTAAAATGAGCAGTATGAACTGTAGTCCGCAAGGCTTCATGGCATTCTAGCAGCCAATTAAGCGTCCACTGTAAAGAGCATGCTTTTGCCTACTGTACATGGATACTTATTAAATCTGTAAGAAAGTGCTATTCCTAAGGACAGGCTACTATAGCCATCAAAACTATCATCAGTAAAATTATACTTCTTTAGGTCACTTCATTCTTAAACATTTATTTAGCGATACAAATTAGTAACACACATTTAGTAATATATATTAATATATTTTCTAGATGACATTATAATTAGCAATGTTTATGACAGAAGGTAACGTTCACTGAGTGCGCAACTGTTCTGCCACTGTCTAATTCGTTCTTCACAACACTCATAAATGATAGACACAATTACTTTGAGGAAACTGAGGCTTAGAGGGTTAAATAAGTTGACTACAGTAAACCACACATTATAGTCATAAAATCACACCTAAGCGGTGACTCCCAAGTCCTAACCAATGTGCAATCTTCCTAAATTTTACAGGATTCCAGATCCTAAAATACCTTCATATTTTCTTTTGGTTTAATAGTGTCTTCTTAGCAATAAATGAAACCAAACCAAAAAGTCTGGGAATAGGAAAAAATGCAAACTCACCATCATGGACACCAGAGGGCAGTAACACAATAGTGAAAATAGTCCAGTCTTGGGAAATTGCCATTTCAGAAGTAAAAATAATGGTCTAAGACTAAAACAAAGAGATCTCTGTTTTTAAAAAAATGGGGGGGGGGGTAGCAACATTCTCTCCAGAAAATAATCTTACTAATGTGTAATGTGTTTCTTTACCAATACCTTCACCATTGTTTGAATAGCTGCCAAACACCATCAGTTCTCATTCCTTAGGATCAGGTAAACAGCAAGGGCTCAGATTTTCTGTGGACTTTTCTCATCTGAGTTTCTCATAGCTACATCACCGATTCCTTCCTAACCACACTGAGCCTCATTCAACTCTATGTACTATGTCACTCTGCTCTCTTCTTTTGCCTCTGCCATGTAATAATTATGTAAAGTTACATATTCTTTGTTCATAATAATAAATGTAAATTTACTCACTGTTTGATAATCTACTACTAATGTGGCTACATAAAAACTGTGTATCTCTACAATTGTCATTTCTGTAGTCAAACCGAGACATCAACATATATGTTATTAATTATAACTCTCCTTTTAAGTTATTTATTATAACTCTCCTTTGGAATGAAGACTGTTTTAAATCAGTGAAATCTAGAATAAGAGGGTTAAAGAGAATATAAGGTGGGAAGCAGGGAAAACACACTTTAAATCTTAGTGGAAAAAGAATACAGATAAGATATCTAATAATAGGCAAAGCTTTGAAATTCATTAGCATATTGGAACTTAAGAGCTAGAAAGGATCTGAAGGCCTCCCTTTAACCTCATTTTACAGATCAGGAAAAATATTCTGAGTATACACCCATGATCAAAATGGGACACAGAAAGAAAGTAATAACTCTGGATAGAATTATGAATTAATGTGTACTAATAGAAGGGATATGCCTACACCAAGTCTCATTTAAAGGAGGGTAACGATGCTCTGTCCCTTACCTGTCTTGGCATTACTATGATTACAAAGATCTATGGCTCTGTCAGATTTACTATGGTTGATAAACTGGCTGCTCCAATAAACAATATAATTTACCACTGCCCAGAAAGTTTTCTACTTAAACTTAAGGGGGGAAAATCACACATAAAGTATCAAAGAAATTTTCCAAAATAAAAGTGGAATTTTGAAACACTGATCAAACAATGACTCAAAATCCAGAAAGAATAAGGAGAAAGACTGAGAAATCAAAGTACATAAAAATACACTTTTAATGGGAAAAATACCATAAGCAGAGTCTAAAGACAACAGTATTTGAAAGTTTTATCAGGAAGGGTTAATTATCCAAATATGTAAAAAGTGTCTAAAAATTGAGGTGGAAGGGGTGCCAGGGTGGCACAGTCAGTTAAGCACCCAACTCCTGGTTTCAGCTCAGGTCATGATCTCATGATCTCCCACGTCTGGCTCTGCACTCAGTGTGGAGTCTGCTTGAGTTTCTCTCTCCCTTTCCCTCTGCTCCTCCCCCTAGCTTGCTCTCTCTCTCTCTCTAAAATAAATAAATGAAGCTTAAAAAAATAATAATGAAATAAAGATAAAAACTGAGGGGGGAGAAAAGGAATCTATAGAAAAATGGGCAGAAGATATGAACGAGCAGTTCACAGAAAAAGAAATGCAAATGACCTTTAAACATATGAGAAGATCAGCATTATTTACTATAGCCAAAATACGGAAGCCGCCCAGGTGTCCAACAATTGATGAATGGATAAAGAAGAGGCGAGACAGATAGATATAGATACAAATATGAATTATATTTATAAAATATAGATATAATCTGTATATCTATACTATATATAGATATCTATAACATAATCTCTGTGCATATATGTATATATATATACTCATATATATAACTCCATGGATACATACATATGATGGAATATTACTCAGCCATAAAAAGAGAATGAAATCTTGCCATTTGCAATGACACGGATGGAGCTAGAAAGTATAATGAATATAATGCTAAGTAAAATAAGTTAGTCAGAGAAAGACAAATACCATATGATTTTACTCATATATTTAAGAAACAAAACAAATGAGCAAAGGGAAAAAAATACAGAAAGAGAGACACAAATGAAGAAACAGACTCTTAACTATAGAGAACAAACTGCTGGTTACCAGAGGGAGGGAGGTGGAGGGATGGGTGAAATAGGTGATGGGGATTAAGGGGTGCACTCGTGATGAACACTGGGTGATGTATGGAATTGTTGAATCACTACATTGTACACCTGAAACTAATAAAATACTGTGTGTTAACTAACTGGAATTAAAATAAAAAATTAAAATTAATTAAGTTAAAACACGCACAACAAAACATATGAAAAGATGCTCTATCTTGCTCACAAAAAGAAATTTAAAATACAGCAAGTTACACTTTCTTCTATACTTAGATTAACCAAAACTCAAAAGTTTGACAATATACTCTTATGACAGAGTATATTTATGAGAAAATGGGCACTCACACCCATTGTAGGCAGGAATGGAAAATGGTACAATTTCTATAGAGATTTTGGCAAGACATAGCAACTAAGAAATATGCCTTTTCCCTTTGATCCAACAATGACACTTCTAGGAAGCTATCCCAAACTCACATTGGCAAAAATACAAACTTACATATGCACAAGGACACACAGTACAGCACTATATGCAACAGTAGGACACAGCACAAATGCCTATCAACAGGGACTAGTTGAATATTCATCCACCAGTGGAATATTATGAAGCTGTAAAAGCAGACAACATACTTCTAAGGAGGATCTACAAGGCGTATATTACTAGGGGGTAAAAGCAAGTAGATAATGCATTTGTTTTTACGGAAGGATAAACCCAAAGCTAGTAAATATGATACCTGTAAGAAAGGAAACTAGGGGCGCCTGGGTGCCTCAGTCGGTTAAGCATCTGCCTTCAGCTCAGGTCATGATCCCAAAGTCCTGGGATCAAGTCCCGCATTGGGCTCCCTGCTCAGCAGGGAGTCTGCTTCTCCTTCTTCCCCTTCCCACTGCTGGTCCTCTCTCTCTCTCTCTCAAAATAAATAAATAAAATCTTTTTTTAAAAAAGGAAGAAAGGGAAGTAGGGTGAAAAAAAGAGGAATGACCACTAAACTTGTCTGGATATCTGTGTTTTATAGTACTAGTTTTATGCTAATGTTTTACATATAATAGATCCAAATGGAAAAAAAAAAAGCAGTATGGAAAAATTGGAAATAAAATGAAACAAATCAACTAGATACCAAGGTGGCAAACTAACCATATAACAAAATGTTTCACATGCCTTTAAAATACAATAATTCTACTGTACATATCCCAAGTGGGATATATACTAAAGATAAAAAAGAACTGCAAAGAAATCTTAAACACTATTCAGGAATCATACTGTTAATAATAAAATTGGTACAATTAATTTGAAGTCACTATATATAATATAGAATAAGAAAAAAATTATGTTAATGATATCAGGTTTCAAGATTTTCAGCAACACAAAGAAACACAAATATAAAAACAAATACAAAAAATTAAGTTAAAATGTAAATATCAGTGTGAATTCTGTATATTTGTTTAAATACATTTCCTAACTCTGACCACTGTAAATCCTAGAACCATTGACTAACCTAGCAATACAAGCACCTCTAGCACCCAGACTGTGGTCTCTAAATACCATATCCAACCCAAAGGAACCAGGCTTTTTGGTGGCCATTAATGTATAAATGAGGGAGGAACATGTTTTACCAGAAAATAGGGAAATTGATTATCAAAGAGTACTGGTCATATCAGGATGGACAGGAGCCAACTTAAAGGGGATGCCACTGACCAAAGGCAGGACAACTTCAGTATTTAACAACAACAACAAAGGACTGCAATAAGTTTTAACGGTTTAAATACTCAAGTCCATGATGATTTAAAAAAAAAAAAAAAGGCAAAAACCCTCATGGTTACCTTTGGAGGTTGCTAGGCCACCACCTCATTACTATAGCCTAAAAATAGAGGGAAAGAAGCATTTTTCTTGTCTTTGCTGTACAAACTATATTTTAAATAGCTGAAGGCCGTCAAATAGCTGGTGGGGTAGAGTTCTTCTTTATAAAAGATTTCCAGCTGATAAATAGTGAAGGAATGATAGGATTAGAAAATCACCATTCTGCAACCCCTAATGCAATAATGGATATAGGCAATCTAAATCCATAAAAAGATTTCACCGTTAAGTGAAAAACTCATGGTGAATTTCAGGATGGATGGACTTGGCTAACAATACCTGAACCTATCGTACTGCTCAATCTTAACACAAGAGAGACAACTCAGACATTTCACACCTCTCTGATAATCAATGCAATAGATTATCTACTGCACCACCTAGGAAATCTTCTTGACCCCCACAAAAAAAAAAAAAAAACTTAAAAAAAATTAAGGTTAAATCTGATCTTCTAGATCAGCGCTAGTCAACAGAACTTTCTGCAATTATTGAAATATTTTATGTCTGGACCATTTAGAGGGTAGCCACCAGGCACCTGTGACTATTGGGTACTTGAAATGTGGCTAATAAAACTAGGGAACTGAATTTTTAGTTTTATTTCATTTTAATTAATTTAAATAGCCAGAGCTGGCTGGTGGCTATTATAGTGGACAGTGCAATTCTAGATCTAAATACTGGTTTAAAGGGAAACTATGTACATGTTAAAAGGATGTCATGCAGATGCAATCAGCTAAATCTAGAATATTGAGGGGGAAAAGGGACACAAGGGAACTGCTCTATTAAAAAGATTTAAACGATGTATCAACCAAATAAAACATGTGGACCTCTCCAGGATTTTGAGCCAAACAAGCTAACTGCAAAAAGTCATTTAAGGGACAGTTGGGGAAATCTGAACCTAGACTGAATACTGACATGGAATTTTTATAAATTTTCATAGGTGTGATGATAGTAATGTAGTTTTGTAAAACCTAAAAAGCAAATTTAGCTTTCAGAGAAAAAAAAAACCCAACATAAAAATAAATTCAATCCCTGCAACCGATGTTCATGTTGGCTTCAGATAAATTTCAAATCAAGTTGACTTTTTTTTTAAGTAGGTAACTGGGGGTACCTGGGGGATTCAGATGGTTAAGAAGGTAACTCTGATGGAGTGGATTACTGATGCTGTCAGAGCTGGCTACCACTACTACATAAATGAGAAAGGGAAGGACAAAGCAAAGGTCTTCTACCTTCTAACGGGAGGAAAATGGCACATTACAATCAACATACACATTTATTAGAAATAATTTTTAAAACCTGAGTCTACACACATTTAAGAGCAGTGTGAATGTCTAAATGTTTATGAACCTCTAACCCATTTTAATTTCATTTTTACTATACTGATCACTGATAGTGATATAGTCAAAGGGCAAGAAGTTGATACAAATCTAAAGGTGGCACCGCACTCCAAATAAGAAAATACACTTTATTATATCATTAAGCTACAGCTAAGTATAAATGTAAATATTTGAAAGTAACATGTAGATGATCCTTATTATGACTTCCTCTTCACATCTATAAAATAAAATGAAATGCAAGCCTGTGGTGATCTCTAGAACAGCAGTGTATCTACCCTACAATACAGCTTTATTAAAGGAATGAAATAACTTAAGGAATCGGATGTAAGGCTCAACGAAAACTACATCGTGCAAAGAAGGGTACTCTATAAATGAAGACTAGTCACTGACAGCAGACTCGTTTTTACTCTGATGTAAGGAACGTTAAGAAAAACACTGAGCCTTGATTTACTGTCCTCGAATATCTTCACGATTAAAGTGCTCCTAAGAATCTGTCCCTTCTAAACACTGTCTATCATTTATTTCCCACCCTGATTTGCATGGAGCAATCCGTAAACTCGGGGTTTCCCAACGTCTTCAGTCCTTCACGACTTCTGCCACGTTTCCGTACCTCTTGTACTAACATTAACTCATGTTTTAAGAATTGCTAAAATTCCCCCCATAAGTGAACCGGCATCACGTGCCGTCAATGGCCTAAGTCACAACAATGCTGGGAAGCTAACCAGATATGGCAGCCTAGCCGGGAGGGCTGTGCCGGGGGTCCCTCCTCTGCAAAGGAAGAGCGGCCCGCAGCTGGCTCCGCCGCGGAAGACGAGGATTCGGCGGCAGCTGCTCGCCCCCCCCGCCGCCCTCCCGCCGGCCCGGCCTCTGGGGAGGGGCTGACCACCTGGCTGGCCCGGACGGCGCGCCGGGCAAGGCCATATCCGCCTTCGCGGGTCCGCAGGGCGTACGCGGGGAGGCCGACGGGCGGGGCGCCGTAGCGGACCCGGGTCGGAGAGGGCGAGCCTGGTGGCCAGCGGGCTGCTGCGGAGGCCGGCCCCGGGCCATACGGCCGCGCAGCCCGCGGCGCCACCGCAGCCAGGGCTGCCTCCGGACCAGGACACGCCCGCCCCTCGCCTGTCCACCGGGCGCCCATGCGGTTACTGGGCCGCCACGAGCGCGCCCCCGAGCCTTCCCGCCGTTACCTCCGGCCGGGGGCGCGCACGCGCGTCACCGCCGACCCGACGTCCAGCCTCCGTCGTAGCCACGTTCGCCCCGCCCCCTGCCCCCTCATTTTTAATTGAAGTAGCGTCCTCCCAGACCTCCCCTCCGCTCAAGACAATGGGCTCACCCACATCCGGGGACCGGTGAGAAAGGCGCGCGGGTCACGTGACGCCGACAGGGGGCCCTGTGGCAGCGGGTGCGGCGCTGGGTCCGGCGCGGGTAAGGCTTTCCTGCGCCTTTTAGTCTCGCTTTTGGAGGGACGCGGACGTGTTGGTTCCTCAGCGTCGCCCTGTCCCAGCTCCCGTCAGTGGAGGCCGATGTCTTTCTTCATCTTCACAACCCGTTTCTTTTCCAAAGCACGCCGTGGAGGGTGGAAAGGCACTTGCGTGGCGTTTCTGGCCCTCCCCCGCTTCCACATTTGGTATATCCAGCCGGAAACCGGGCTTGGGACGGCCCCACGCCTGTGTACGGATGGTGGTGGCCTGCGAGGGTCATTTCTAGCGAGGGAGAAGGCCGTCAGGTTTAGTGCACGTAACTGCGTGTTTGCAGAACTGGAAAGCACGGGAATAGGATGACAGGTGCCGCTGCTCCGGGGAACACACGCACCGCGGGTCTGGAAAAACCATGTAATGGGCAGTGTGACAAGCTTCCAGTTGGGAGCATTCGCTGTGCCCAGGGAACTAAGGGACCCCAGGAAGGACGGGTACCGTGCTCCCCCTGGGTCTAGGAGCAGACCGCCTGCGGGAGATGACCTGGGAGCCAAGTTTTTTAACTTAACATCGGAACTGTTACATGTGTAAGAAAAATTTACTCAGGAAGGTAGTAGTGTTTCATTCTGTGGAGCCTGGCAAGTCCTTGGGACAGTGGCCGTGTCCTGGACGTTGCTTGTCTTGATGCTTTCCACACTTCCAGCCCCTGAAGAGTGAAGGCACCTTAGTGCCTGACTCTGGAAATGAGATGTTGACCAAATGAGCTGACACCAGTGTTGAGTTTGGAAGGAAAATAGGCGTTAGTGAGGGGGAAAGAAAGGCTTTTAGGTGCAAAGGCTGGAAAGTATGGCAGGGTTAGTGGTGTTTGGAAGAGAGTGAAAAAAGATTGAGGTCAAATTTGGGAAGATGTGCTACAAAAGCACATCTTTGGGAAAAAGTCTGCAAAATTTACACATAATAATTGTAGACACTGATACCTGAGTAATGTTACAAAGACTACCTGACTTGTTAGGTGGATCATAAAGACAAGAAGGAAACGTTCAAGGGCAGAATGCTTAGCGAAGCTGGAGTGATTTGAAAAAACTTTACAGAAAGGTGAAATCTGTGCGTGACTGGGAAAATTAGCCAGTTCTGATAACTGGGAAAATGAGGGTATCCCAGGGGACAGAGCGTCAGGGACAAAGGAGAGGCAGCAGGAAAAAGGGCTCTTGTGGGAGAGGGATTCCAAAAATATAACTGGAACTGTGTGTGCATTTCCTAAAGACAATATCCTTATACTTGTTTTGAGTTATCCACTGGGTAGTAGTGAATTCTTGAGTGAAACATCAAGGCTTCAGCGGTTTCACTGGTGACCGAAATAGCTGGGCACCTTCTGCTTCAGTTTTTCCTAGCTCTTTACCAAGGGGGAAAAAATCCTTCTCCCACCCCAACCTGTATAGTTATTACCCAGGCATTAGGGCTATCATGCAGTCATACTACTGGAGCCAAACATAGGTCTGTATGAAGAGGTGGAGCCCACCCCTAAAAATTATTCCTTTTATGAATGTTCATAGACTTAGAAACTAGGAGTTACTGGGAGTACCTTTGGTGCCATTGGCTTCCAGGCCATCAGGATGGCTGCTTTGTGGCAGGGAACACAGTATAGTGATAACCCATGATGAAGCAGCAGAGCCCAGACTAGGAAACAGGGAATCCAGAGATACCCTCCATGCTGGCTGCGGCTGTTTAGGAGAAAAAATGGAGAGTCATTCGTGGCAAGGAGCTGAGTAACATCTTGACCACTCGGTCCAGGCATTGAAGGGAGTACAGCATTAAAAATCAGAGGAAGGAACCCCAAAGGGAAGCAGAAATGAGCAGCAAGGGGTCCTGCTACTGTTGTTCACCTGGAGGTGCTCCTTTCAGAACTCGGATTGGGCACTATTTTAAGAAAGCAGGCAGTTTCCTTTACAAATTCAGCTAAGGATTTCTTTCAGCTCTGTAGCTGATCACTTTGCGTAGCCCAGTTCAGTATCTCTGTACGTTCATTTAGCTCCTATGCTTAGGTGCTAATATTAAAGCTGAGGCAGGTAGAGACTTTTGTAAAAAATAGTGCAGGAGAAGGCTAAAGGGGGCAGAGAGGAAACTTGCTTATTAAATAGGGATTCATCAAAGGCATCCTGAACAGGGAAAGGTGGATATGCAAATTAGAAGAGAAAAGCAACATTCTAGGTACACTGTGGCCTTGTACACAAGGCCTCTGTCACACTGTGACACTGGTCTGTCAACTAGGCTGTGTCTGCTGTCCTGTATGTGTTGTAAAGCATCATGGTGGGAAAAGGGATGGGCAGTAGGGAGAGACTGTGGTCTTAGAAGTAGGTTGTCACCTGACCCAGATGAGAAGATGAGTCTTTCCCATTTCCCAGCGTGATGTTATACCAAAAGTTACAGGCTAAAAAGCCTGGGGAATCCTAATGCTAGATTACATCACCTCCTCAGTCTTCATGCTTAAGAAATAACCTCTTTGGCTTACAGATCTGACAAGATCAAAGCTGCAGGAGAATGGACAGTGAGGTACAGAGAGATGGAAGGATCTTGGATTTGATTGACGATGCTTGGCGAGAAGACAAGCTGCCCTATGAGGATGTTGCAATACCACTGGTAGGCTCTAATTTGTGCCAAGGATGGTGGGGTAAAGGTATGATCTGGTGAGCCCTAGTAGAAATAGGATGTCAATGGACAAATAAACCAGTAGGGCAAAGAAATCAAAGCTGTGGAGTCCTCTAACTCTAGAAGACACTGGATAGTATGACTTTTTATTTGAAGATAACTGTGGTTCAGAGAGCTGATAAGATGAGCTCAGTTAGGGGTCATGCCAGGAGTGGACTCACAACTTCTGAGCCATGTTCTGTCTGCTACACCAAAGCTAGTAAACCGGATGATGAGAGTTCAGTGTACAAAAGATGGAGAGGAGCAAGAAGCAATGGCATTTACACTAGATTTCTTACTTGTCTACCTGTCGTTGATCATTTGCTATTTTTAGAGACATATTCTTGAAACACACACCTATCCTAGTTTCCCTGGAAAATGTTTGGAAGACATTTGGCTTTTCTTTTGCATTTAGACCAAAAGGGTCCTGGGACACTCTTTTCTTTCCCGATCTCTAGAGAACTTTCCTGCAGGGAGTTTGTTGAACCTCCTGTAATAAATGATCTAGAAGTTTTGCATTAATAAATGTTTATTTTAAATCCTATATGTCATAGAGGCCTAACAAAAAACAAGGAGAACAGACTCGGGACTGTTTTTCTTCAGAGCATGCCAAGTGCCCTGAGGAGAGTTGTTAATAAAATGCAGCTTCCAAGTAGACTGCTGCTGCTGCTGCTGCTGCTTACTGAGAAATGAAAATTCCACTCACCCACGTTTTCACTTATGACTAAGATATGATATTATGCTCAGTGAATAATACTTTTATCAGATAATAAGTCACAGCTTAGTTCAAGTTTACAAAAATAGTCAAAAGGGAGCGCACAATGAGAATTCTAGCTACCACTTACTCAATACCGGTTTTATGCCATGGACTGAGGTTGAAATTTGACATACGTTATCTCTAACCCTTGAAACACCCTTGCAAAGGTAGTGGTGCTATCTCCATTTTACAGCAAGGGAATAGGATCAGAGAGGGGAGCTTGTGCAAAGCCGGGTAGCTGGTAAGTTGGACTTCACACTTAGGTCTGTGTGAAGGCTCCAGATCCGGTCTCGTAAACTTTTGTTTTCTCACTTGACAGGCATTTCTTTGAAGCCTACATGTGCCATAAGACTATGTGAGCATAAGCTACAGTTCCTGCCCCTGGAGGTCTAGAGAGGCAACACATAGAAATAAGTATTATAATAATAAATGTTATAAGCCAGGTGGTGAATAGCTACCTAAGATAGGAGGTGGCTGATACCTGTTGAGCATCAGGAAAGGCTTAGAGAGAATGTAATATTTAAGCTGGTCATAGGGGAGGGGCCAGAAATTTAGTTGGGGTAGACAAGGGCACTCCAACAGATGGGACAGATGTGCAAAGGCTCAGAGTTTTGAAAGGCTTTGGGAGATGGTGAGACATTCACTGTGGATGGAGATTATATTTGTCATCTAAGGTAGGCAGAAAAGATGGGCTTGGACCAGATTTTGAGAGGAGTATATGATGCCATGCTTAGACTTCATTCTGAGGAATGCATGGTCTTCAGACTAGGAATCTGCCATTCTCAAATTTGTTTCAGAATGTGAATTCAGAAGCATGGTTAGGGAACGTGTGCCATGGAGAAAGGGGCGAGTGACAGGGCGGAGGGACCAGTGTGGAAGCGATCACAGTAGTATAGGCAGGGGGGAGGGTCTGAACAAAGGCACGCTAATGGAGGGGAACTGCTGAATTCTGGACAGGCTAATGGCAGGATTTGGGGACCACTGCTCTGGAAGAGTTGAGGGAGAAGGAAGTTTCCATGCTAACATCCAGGCTGTAGCCTGGCCTTCTTGTAATTCTGTGTCTTTTCCTGTGTCTCGTGACTCTCAGGGAATGTGTACTGGTTAGCTTTTGTTGCTGCCTAACAAATCACCCCCAAACAGAGTGACTTAAAACAACAGCTGTTTATCTCATGATTTTGTATCTCAGCTGAGAGGGTCTTCCAGTCTTTGCCAGCTCTGCTGACCCCTGCTGGACTTGCTGGTGTTCTGCAGTCAGTCGGCTGGCTAGCTGGAGGCTGGGGGATGAGCAGACTTGTCACATGTCTGGTAGGTGCCAGGTCAGCTGGGATGATGAGGTGATGAGGTCAAAGCCTCATTACCCAGCAGACTAGCCTAGACTGCACCTGGCTGTCTCAGGGTTCCAAGAGCAGCAGCAGAAGGGACTGTGAGGCTTCGTGGAGCTTAGCCAAGAACGGGCCCGCGGACACTGTGGCTGCTCTCTGCTAGCCAAAGCAAGTCACTTGGGCCAGTCCCAATCTGAAATTGGGGAAATGGGACCCTGCCTTTTTATGGGAGTAGCTGCCAAGAATTGAGGCCAATTTGCAGTAAACCATAATTGATCGTTGTGTTTATCATACCTTATGATACTTTGTGTTGGTTTCCAAGCACGTACACAATTTTTCATCTTGGCATTCAGTGTAAGAGACAGTAGTGACCAAATGAAAGATACTGTTTTAGAATATACACCACAGAGAGGCACCTGGGTGGCTCAGTTGGTTGAGTGTCCAACTCTTGGTTTTAGCTCAGGTCACAATCTTGGGGTCCTGGGATCGAGTCCGGCATTGGGCTCCGGGCTCAGTGCACTCAGAGTCTGCTTGGGTGCACGCACACACACAAAGTCTCTCTCTCTCTCAAAATAAATAAATAAAATTTTTAAAAAATGAGTATATACCACAAATAAGATGAAATTAAGTTTGTCTGTCAATCAGATAATTCACTGACCAAGGACTTATTTGTGCTTTGTGAGCTATAAATAATTATTGGAACCAAACTTTCTCTTTAAGTTTGAATGTATGATTGCTTTACAGTAAATGATAGTTCTTTGCAATTTGTACAAATACGTTATAAAACGTGTGTGGTTCAGATATATTTGTACATATTGTAAATCATTTTATATATATTGAACATGATTTTGAAGGAGAAAAACATTCATATACTGCAAATTGGAATCAGTGGGACATCGAAAGTCTCAATATTGAGTAACAGTTTGTGGCCCCCCAAAAAAGTATAAATTCAAATAATTGAAAAGAAATATATTGATATCCATAAATTCTGGTAGAAAGCAGAATCTTGGTAGTAATAAATTTGGATTTAAAATATAAGGAAACTACCGCAAGTTCTCACCACACACTTAAACACAGAACTGTATGAGGTGATGGCTGTGTTAACTAGCCTTATTGTGATGATCATTTCATAGTCTGTATACGTCAGATCATCGTGTGTACACCTTAAACTCACTCAGTGTTATATGTAAATTAAATCTCAAGCTGAGAAAAAAACTATTCCATACTAAGTGTGGCCCGTGGCTTACCATTCTAAGACAGTTGCTGGCAGGGGAGGAACCGGTCATTTGCTGGGATTTATGTTGCTGTGCTCTGTCACTAGGGGGACGTCTCACCTATTAGGTTACATTTTCAGTGCTCTCCACTCACCTCTGTAAGAATATAGGCATGCTAGGTAGAGGGTAGTTTTTTAAAAATACATTTCTTGTGCTTAAGGAATATTCCAGCAAATGTGGTATTCAATTGAAGCAGCTTCCCAAAAAAGGACTCCGTGTTGGGTCTTTTTAGTGATCCTAGCCTCTAGTAACAATAGCTATTCCTTGAGCATAAGCTGGCCGCCCACAGTGGTGAGCACTTGATCTGAGTTACCTCATTTAGTTTCATAGTTGTCCTCTGAGGTGATGGCTACTTTTTCCTCTCCTTGCCAAAGAGGAGACAAAAGGTCCAACTTTTTATCCTAGGTCTTTCTGTAAGATACATTTCTGTCAGTTATGCTGCCTATTTCTAAGAACGCACAGGCTTGAATCCTAAGTGCTCTTGAGTTGTAAGGGGTTTGTTAATGCGGAGCGTACCAGTGTTCTGAATGTCCATCGTACCTTTGCAGAATGAGCTTCCTGAACCGGAACAGGACAATGGTGGCACCACAGAATCGGTTAAAGAACAAGAAATGAAGTGGACCGACTTGGCCTTACAGTATCTCCATGAGAATGTTCCCCCTATAGGAAACTAACACCTGGTTCCTTTTTCATGGACAGATTTTTGAAAAATACATAGATACAAAAAGTACTCTTTCGGTCTCCTCATTCAGATCTTGAAGTGATAAATCTACACTCAAAAATGTACACCCACCTAGTTTTTGTGACAGCGAAGTGCAATGTGAAAATACTCACCAGAATGAGAAACCGATTGAGACTTCTCAGGAATGCAGAGTATTTGGCCCTTTGAATCAAAAGTTCTTCATTCACTAGCTTGTGTTTAAATGTGACTGGTTCATTTGCCTTTCATTCTGGTTTTGCTTTATTGTCAGAGTTTAACACGTCCCAGCTACTTACCTGTGCCCTGTGACATAGGTGACTGAAGACATGCAAGGGACAGGCAAGGACAGAGAAGCCGGGTGTAAGGAGAGTGTTAACTTCTCACTTGCCTCCCTCTGAGCAGCACTCTGAGCTGCGGAGTAGAGCACCTGCAGGTGGGATGGATCTCTGGATAGCCCACTCACTGATTGCTGGGATTCCAGAATCCCCTGTGGCATTTTCAAGCTTTGGATAAATGCACAGATTAAAGATTATCTGGCAGGTACCTCTGCTTTCCTCAAGTTAATTAGGTGCCACTGGAAAGGACCTTTGGCTAGCTGGACTAGTTTTATCCAGTAACAAGATTTCATATTTTCACAGTCCTTTCAGATACGACGGAAACACCATGAAGCCTGTGTTCAGTTATACATATGTATAAGAACGCATATTTTGAGGGGCGCCTGGTTGACTCAGTTGTTTCAGGTCCGACTCTTGATTTCAGCTTAGGTTATGATTTCGGGGTCTTGGGATCGAGCCCCAGTTCGGGCTCCATGCTCAGCAGTCTGCTTAAGACTCTCTCTGCCCCTCCCCCCACTCACTCACTCTCCCTCCCTCTCTCAAAAAAAAAAAAAAAAAACTACTTGTATTTTGAAAAACACATCCATGGACATTTGTCTTCTGGAATTATTTGCCCCTGTTAAGTGGTGTCTCTTGTTTTCTTACCTAGGCTGTGAACTGTGGGAAGAGGCCCTGACTTATATTTCTGTATCCCTCATTCAAAAACTAGAAACACTGAATAACTGAAGTGTCTGTTCTGCTTTTTTTTTTTTTTTTTTTTATGATTTTATTTGAGAGAGTGCATGCATGTGAACGGGGACGTGGGGACAGAGGGAGAAGGAGAAGTGGGCTCACCGCTGAGCAGGAAGCCCAACCCAGGGCTCCAACCCAGGACCCTGGGATCACGACCTGAGCCAAAGGCAGATGCCCAATGAACTGAACCCAAGCACCCCTCTTCCCCTTTTTTATGGGGTCTTTTTGTTTACGTAGCTTTTAGGAAGAAGTATATCACAAATGAGCTGATTTTAGGGTTTCAGTCAGAAACAGGGTCGTAGCAACTCTCCTGTAATCCAGACACATCCAGGCTAATCTGTCTGTGCATATGTCTTACCTAGAAGTCATTCATCTCAGAATAAAGACCCCAAGTCACCAGTCACTCAATAACAAGAGAGACAACCCAGTAGAAAAGAGAATGATACTGTTCAGAAAAAATGTATGCTAAGAAAAAAAGTTTTTCAAAAAATGAAAGTACCTAGAATGCCATGGTTCCTAAACATTCTAATTAAATGAGGGTTTTACTACGACTCTCCTTGAGGTACGGAATAGCTAAGACGCTGACTTCTAGGAATCTAGGGGATGTTCATATGAATCCAGCCTTTCCCAGGGATACAGGTAGACCAGTAAAATGTGAAAGCTTTATCTTGATTTCCACTGAAGCGGAGTATGATACCTGTAAAATAGCAGTTGATGTATCTGCTTAGCTTCTACCCTCATTTGAGAACTGTCCCCCCATACCAAGTTTGACCTGTGATACAGTGCCAAAACCACAGCTCACTGTGTGGGAAAGTAGGTGATCAAACCTGGGCCACACCGTCCACTGCGGCTTTGGAACCGATCCAGGACTGGCTTGAGGGTGATGGCCGCAAGAGATGCTAGGCAGCCGTTGGATGGCTCTTCAAGCAAATGCAGCACAGCACCCCAAGAGGGAAGTCTGCAGAGCGAGGTCTGAGCGGCTGTGCGCGTTCAGTGTCCCGTTCAAGCGCGTCGCTCTCCTCTGTAAAAGGCACCTCACTTGGTGTTGGGAATATAGCAGTGAACAGAAGTATGGCTTCTGCCTTTGTTTAGTGGGGGAAACAAGCATCAAGCCAAT
Source organism: Ursus maritimus (assembly GCF_017311325.1). Lineage (NCBI taxonomy): Eukaryota > Metazoa > Chordata > Mammalia > Carnivora > Ursidae > Ursus > Ursus maritimus. The sequence goes on from NW_024424453.1 coordinate 27,800,404, forward strand.
AGTTCTGCAAATCTATGATTTTAAATTGCAACATGTGCTAGGAAGGGAAAAAATCGGATGTTGCTTAGGTACCTAGAAGCAAAGCCTGAGGCAGAGTCTCTTGTGTAAGGGATTTATTGAGGTGGTGCTGCATGAGGAGCCTGTGAGAGAAACAGGACAGAGCAGAGGAGAAAGCTGAGCAAAGAGTGTCAGGCTGAAGTCTAGCCTCAGCCAGGTTCCACAAGTGCTACAGAACGTGATGTCACCAAGTTTTCCCACCTTGAGGCAAGTGGCTAGGCCTTCGTGTTCAGTGTGCAATGCACAGTCATTGGTTCTGCCCCTCCCTCCGTCCCCCTGGGAAGACATAACGCAAGCATTGCCGGGGACGAGGCTATCCAGAGGACAGTGTGGCCCTGAGCTCTTGGCAGCCAACACAGGGCCAGTAGTCAGAGGATGAGTGTACGGGCAGACCAGACTGGGCTCCCACAGTGCGGCCCTGCGCCACAGGGTCTAGAGAGTGGAACTGGGACAGCTGACTGAGATTGGAGCATCACCGTGAGACCTTGTCACAAGTAGCTTTGATAGCATATAACTTCAAATATTAATTTTGTTTATGGATTTCTCCTACTCCGAGTAAGTGGTTGGGTCTTTTGAACTTCTTGTGCCCAACAGGTAACAGATGAGTTCAAAAACAACCCTACTCCTTGTTTGGGAAGCAGGGGAGGGAGGGAGAGGAGGAGCCTCGAGAGTAGTGGGAAGCTCTGCCCCAGTTGCTGGTGGTACCCAGGGGGATGAGCTTCAGAGGCTTGTGGTTTGGGGGTGTTTTCCAGCCTAGGCAAGGACCCCCAGGCATTGGGGCCACCTCCTTCTGGAACCCCTCAGAACTGGCCATGTGGATAGCAGCAGTGACCCAGATGAGCTGAAGAATAGAGGTCCTTGCCCACTCCTGAGGTCACTCATGAACATCCCAAATGCTTGTGAGACCCTAAAAGGAGGAAACACCCTAGTGACCACAGATTTCATTTCCCTGTAGCACAGCACAGTGAAGCCAAAAAAAAAATTAATTTGCTTTGAAGAAAATAAGAAAATATGCTATTTCTCGTCCCCACCTTGAGTGTACCAGTCAACACCGGAAGGACAGGATGAAGTAGCCAGGGGAGGAATTTGGGGGATGAGGATGGGTGACAGGGAGAGCAAATTGCATAAAGCCCAGAAGTGAGAGTGGCCTTACAAGCAAGGCAGGCAGGTAAGCTGGGGTTGCTGGAGGAGCGGGCCCAATCAGATCTTATTTTATCAAATAGAAGTTACTCTGGGTTTGAGCAGCTAAGAACAGAGGTGGAACGACAGAAGAACTTTTGCACTGGCTCAAGAGAGAGATGAAGGTGCCTTGAACTAGCAAGACAGAGGTGGAATTGGAGAGACAAGGGGTATCTCTTAGAGGGAGAATTGTTCAGATGGGCCCAGGGAATGGTGTATTTCATGAAGCCTGCACCCTGATCGTGTTTGTGGGGTTCAAAAGAAACCGGAGTGCCCAGTGTAAGCACCGCCCTTGTGACCCAGGGGCCAATTCTCTGAGCCAGATGCAGCCCCAGCCCCCTGGGAAGGTAGGATCTGTGTCCAGGAGCTGCCCATCCTTTGAAGCCCAATTAGACCCACTTCTTAATAATAGAGTAACAGTAACAATGATACCCACAGTTAACTGAGCGCTTCTGAGCGCTTCAGGCACGGGATCTCTAGCCCTCACATCCTTGTTGAAGGTGGATATTATTGTCCTCATGATCACGAGATGCTAACTCAAAATCGAACAACTTGTTCCAAGTTGAAACCACTCCAGTAGTAAATGGATTGCAGCCTAGACTGGCTGATCTCCAAACCCATGTCCTGTCCCTGGACCGTGCAGCCTCCCCTGTGAGATCTTCTGCGACCACTCCTCTCTGAAATGGGTAGGAAATCCTACTGGAACACTTGGTACTTCAAAATGTTTACCTTGTTTCCATAAGTGAGATAAAGATTCTTAAAAAAAAAAAAATGTTAGGGACTCAGGAGTCATGAAACATTTAAAAATTCAATTATTACAAAACCCATATATAATTCCTATAACTCACAACTCTATCATTATGAGTCATACAGTTGTTTCTGGGTTTTATACGAGGTTAATTGGCTGAAAGTGTATTTTCAGATTTTCGTGCGTTAGTAGTGGACAGCTAACGGGTGATGCTACTTACCCAGTAGGGGGCGCTCAATTCCTTTGAGAAAGTCTGACTTGCAGGCAGCCCTTGGGGTAAACTGAACTGAGGATGCTGAAACAATGTGGTGTTTTGCTTGGAAGTGATTCTGCAGATCTTGGTTGCCCAAAGTGTTGGATGGGGGTTTGTGTGAATCCCTGGGATTCTGGATGGCCCCCCCTTAGTGGGCTCACTTTGTGGGCTCCTCCCTTGTGCTTTGTTGGGGGGCCAAGTGAGGGCACGTGGAAGGTGAGGGCAGTTGAGAACTTTGATTACAGAGAAAGGTAGCCAGAATCAGGAATTGTGCCAGAATGTGACCCCAGCCCATATTCATAGTCAGGCCTGGGGACACTCTCATGAAGCTATTTCCCAGCTCTCTGTGTTAAATTATAGAGAATTTAGGCATCATCCAGCAACCATCCATTTAGGCTCTAGAAAGACCGTTCTTCCTGTCCTGATCTGGCCCGTTTTACCCAGTTATATTTGTTCCCTACTTTCTTGCCAGGCTGCGCCCTGTCAGTGAGCTCCTATAGAAAGTAGTGGATGAGGGGAAGAGGCTGGCCTGGAAAGGCATCTGGATGGTCTCTTGAGTAGACTTCATGTCTTGTGGCCTTCCTGGCCCTGATGGTGGCTTTGGCCTCTGCCCTTGGGTCAACGGGGACCCACTTCATGGACATGGCAACCTGTGCGGCCACACAGGGCTCCCACTCAGAAGAGCCTGCTGAGGCTGTCTTGAAATTCTTAACAATCATTGAACAAGGGGTCCCATAAATTACATAGCTGGGCCTTAAAACTATGGCAGCCATGTGTAGAAGTTCCATGTTGGACAGTGACCACATGGATCCAGCAAATGCCCTCAACTGGGAATGAGAATTCAAGCCACCAAGTGTCTGCCTTTGGGGTATCAGAAAAGCAGGCACATTCAGGAGAAGGGACAGGAAAAAAGCCGGGGCAGACCCGCGGGCGTCCTGAAAGCTATTCCTGTTCCTCATGAAATCCTACAGACCCACTGGTGAAATTGTTTCCTGAGCTTGACTGAGCCCTCTGTCATTGTCACCACCTGAAAGCTAGCCTATCCTACCTGCGGGGTGAGAGGGCAGGTAGAGAAACACTGGAAGTGCAACAAGACGGTGTTGTGGACAGTAGAGAGAACTTGAAGCGAGGTTATCACCCAATCCCAGGGCACGTCTGTGCCTAAATTTCATCCGTCTTTTAGCCGACTGCTATATGAACTTACACTCTCTTGTGCTAGCTACGGCAACGCGGTTGTCTCGGAATAGAGTCTCTGATTGAAATAAGACATGAGCGCTAAGAACCATGGGCAACACATGAGCTCATGAAGGGTTTCTGCCTGGGTTTTTATTTCCATTTACCCCATGTGTTAAGCCATATGAGAAAGCTGTTTTTATAGGTCAAAAACAGGCACAATTTCCTGTTTTTAGCTAATTTTCTTCTTACCTAGAGCGAGCTGCACATGTACACGTATTTACACACACAACACGCACTGGATGTAGTGAGGGGAGGCGGGAGCCGGCCAAGGGTGGAGAATTTGAAAACAACCAAGTGACTCCAAAGGAAGTGAGGGAGGTTGATGTATAAACCCATCCCAGTTACTCCATGCCTTCCCTGGTGACTCAGATCCCGTTTATCGTGGGGCCACCACCCAAGGGCAGGGGGGGGTTTCCCCCGCCCACACCATGATCTTGCCTCCACTCTCCTGGCATCTCTGCCCGTGCTTCCGCCCCACGTGTCTCTGCGTCTCAAGCAGTGCCCCTGCGCCCACCGCCATGAGCACAGACCCGTGGACACTCTGGCACATGGTCTAATTGCGGGACTTCTCGAGGAAGAGAAAACACTTACACCAAGGGCAAGAATCTAAGAAGAAAGTGGTCAATGTGCCTGGTGCACCATAAGTGCTCACTAAATACTTACTGGATAGATGGACAAATGGATGGATGGACAGGTGGATGGAAGGATAAATAGACTGGTAGAGAAATAATGCCACGGAAGAAGGGACTCCAAAAAGGAATCATCTGGGTGCCTGGCTGGCTCAGTTGGTAGAGCATGTGACTCTTGATCTCAGGGTCATGAGTTTGAGCCCCACATTGGGAGTAGAGATTACATTGAAAAAAGTAAATAAAAAAGTAAAAGAAGAAGAGGAATAATCTATAGCTGAGGGGATTTAGGAAAGCTTTATGGAAAAGACAGCCTTTGAAAGGCTAGATTTATACATCTGGAGATGAGAAGCAGTGTTAGCAAGGGGGCTTTTCATGATGATATCCTGTCATTTCCCATTCAGTCCTAGTGTTTCCCTCCCTCTCTGCCTTCCTTCCAACTACGAGTAGAGCTGGTATGTCTGGAAACAGGTGGGAAGTTTTTTTGGTGGTCACAATAACTGGGATGATGGAGAAAGGGGTGTCAGAGAACACTGCTGCATTTGGTGGTATGTTGGCCAGGCTGTTAACTATATTGCAAAAAAGAATTGTTCTATCCAAACTACTGATGGTGACCATATTGAGAAATACCAGTAAGTGAGAGAAGTATCATGAAAAGATTATTACAATGTCACAAAGAAAGTGCTGACAAAGATATCTGCACATGTTTTCTGCTTTTGTCACCCAAATCAAATCATGTTATTTCCCGTCTAGGGAAGAAGCAGGGAAGTCATATTGGAAAGGCCCATGGGGGTTGCTGAACAGACAGAGAGCTCAACAGAGGTTAGACCTTGGTATCAAGGAAAAGGGGACACGATTAAGGTTTTTGAATAGAGGAATGATCTTGTCATATCTGTGCTTTAGGAAACGCCAAACCTCTATTTTAAAGACAATCAAAATGTGAAGTGATAACAAGTTAATTTTGTTTAAATCTTTACCCTGGTTCTGCAGCAGAGAAAGCTAAGAGGTCATTCTGTATTTTAAAAACTTCTCCAAATTTAAAGTATGATCAAAAAATAAATTCATTCAATAAACTATGCTGAGACAATTGGCTTTCTTTCTGGGTAAACAAACAAACAAAAGTTAGAGCCCTACCTCAAACCACATATTCAAGATGGTTTAAAAAATTAAAACCTAAGGGGCGCTTGGGTGTCGCAGTCGTTAAGCGTCTGCCTATGGCTCAGGGCATGATCCCGGCATTCTGGGTTCGAGCCCCACATCAGGCTCCTCTGCTGGGAGCCTGCTTCTTCCTCTCCCACTCCCCCTGCTTGTGTTCCCTCTCTCGCTGGCTCTCTGTCAAATAAATAAATAAAATCTCTAAAAAAAAAAAAACTAAAAAATTTTAAAAGATTTTAGGAGAAAAATGTAGTTGAATATTTTAGGAACCTTGAGATAGGGGAGGCCTTCCTAAGTAAGCTACAAAACCAAAGAACCATAAAGTACAAAAATAGATAAAATTTTTATAGAACAAAAAAAGTTAAAAGAATAGTAGCTGGGGGCTCTTGGGTGGCCCAGTTGGTAAGGTGGCTTCTTTCGGGGCTCAGGTCGTGATCTCAGGGTCCTGGGATGGAGCCCAGCATTGGGCTCCCTGAGCAGGGAGCCTGCTTCTCCCTCTCCCTTTCCCTGCTGCCCCCCCCCCACCCTGTCCTCTCTTGTGCACACTCCCTCTCCCTCTCTCTGTCAAATAAGTAAATAAAATAAAATAAAATAAATAGAAGCTGGTTGTAACATACACAAAAGACAAAAGATTTTTTTCCAGATAACCTACAAAGCTTCTATAAATTAGTAAGAAAAAGAGCCCCCAATGAAAAACGGGCAATAGGTATAATCAGGCAATTAACAGAAAAAAAGGATATAAAACATGAAAATATGATTATGGCAGATATTTCAGATCGATCTACTCAACTCTATGCCTGCTACCTTGTAGCTTTGTCTTGTGGCATGCTGGAGCCTAAAAAGCTAATGCCTGACAATTCCCAGGCTTCCTTAGAGCTGGGTTTCTGCATGTGACCTGGCTTCCCCTGGAGAGATATACCCTCAAGAGGTCTACTGACTCTGGTAGCACACAGGGTTAAGTGGGGGGGGGGGGGGTCCTTATTTTTTTGTTTGTATTTTTCCTGCATCAACATAGCAATCTCACCATCTAGACGCAGTCTCCTCCAGCTTCGCAGGTGCTGCGGACAAGGTGTAGGGTGTCTATAATGCAGCTGAGGCAGCGTGGTCCTGGAGGCCAGGTGTGTCTGAGGCTTCCTGGTTTCCTGATTCCCAAGTCAGCCGTTGGGGCACAGCCTCCCAAATCCCCAGTTTCCTGGTTATGGGGGAAGGAAAGTTTCCTTTGGCGAGTTGGCTCTGAGCTGGAGTTCTGGGAGTCGGTCCTGCTTTTTCACCTGACCTAACAAAATTTTAAGCACCCAATTCCCTATTTTAAACCAAGCGGCTCCCCTACTCACTTCCCACCTATCTTTCTACAGAAAGATAAGCAGAGTGGCTCCTGTCATCTGTAGCTCTACTCTGACACAATGGTCAGCCTTATTAAAACTTAAAGAAATGCAAATTAAACCAACAAAGAAATGATTTCTTTCATCAGATTATGAACACGAAAAGATGGCTAAAATTCAGTGCTGCTGAAGGTAAGGGGAAATGGGCCCTCTTCCGGAGCTTGTGTATGTCGTCGCAACCACTCTGAAGAGCAGGTTGGCAGAATCTGCCGAATATAAAATGTGCATCGTATCAAACCCAGCATTCTGCCTCCAGGCATCGGTCAAAGAGAAATACTGCTCCATGTCCTCAAAAAAACATTTTCCACAGATATTAACTGTATCATTGTGAGTAATGGAAAAATAACAATACATAGCTGAATTGTCCATCTAGAGGGAATAGTTAAGAAAATTATGGTACAACCATTCTTTGGAATACTCTGCAGTCGTTAAAGAATGAGGCAGAGCTCCCAGCACTAATATGCAAAGATCTCAGACATATTTCCAAGTGAAAAATAAATGGCAAAACAGCATGTATAGGGTATTCTCATTTTTGTTTAAAACCACACATAACAAAACATGTTTCTATTGACCCATGCATGTCTGGGTAAATTCAGACAGAGGTCCGGAGGGACACAACCCAAGCTACCCTGTGGGGTGGGGGCGGCAGAGGAGGCCTTGGGCAGGGCTTTTGCTTCTACCCTCTCATCTGTACTATCTGAGTCTGAATATTCTTTTTAATTTTTTAATTTTTTTTAACTTTATTCATTTATTTGTCAGAGAGGGGGAGAGAGAAAGAGCACAAGCAGGGGAGGGGCAGAGGGAGAAAGCAGGCTCCCCACTGAGCAGGGAGCCTGATGCAGGGCTTGATCCCAGAACCCCAGAATCATGACCCGAGCCAAAGGCAGATGCCCAACCGACTGAGCCACCCAGGCGCCCCTGAACATTTTACAATAAGAATGTATTATATTAGAATGTGTATGATGTAACTGTATTAATACATAAATACATAAATTCAAAGCTTATAAAACACTGTAGGGTCAAGATTACAATTTTTAAATGCCTAAGCAAAAGATATATAGAGACTAATTGATCTGTCATCTATTTATCTAGAAAGGTAGAAATCAAATATGACAAAATTAACACATATTGAATCTAGTGGAGGGATATGGGTATTCATCGCACTGTGCTTTCAACTTTTCCATATTTTAAAATTTTTTTCATAATAATAAGTTGGAAATAAAAACACATCAAATACACATCCTTGGATACACACACACACTTTCCCTGTACAAGCAGATTGTTTTTAGAGGTGGGGGCAAATCCTGTGGCTTGCAAAGCTGCTAAAAAAGCAAAAAAGCATCGGCAGTCCTCCCCACTGACTTCTTAGAGCAAGAGCGCCTCACTCTGGAAGCCAGGGTTCCTAAGGAACGTTTGGACAGCAGGCCCCTGCCCCGTCCCTCTGCAGGCACAGTCAGGGCCAGGATGTACTGGGGAGCAGGGACCCAGCTGGCCCTCTGCCCCTCTTCCTACAGAGGCGGAGAGCTCATGGCCAAGGGCACCCTGAATATCAAATATGCCCCCCCACAAGTGCGTATCTCTGAAGCCCCATGAAAGGTGAGGTGGCCATGAGTGTGAAGGAGACCTGGGGGCTCCTTCACAGCCACGCCAGGGGCTCTGAAAAGATTCTATCCATTCGAGCTGCTATCCCCAAGGCCCCTCATTCAGTCCTCATCCTGGTGTTTATTTTTGACATAACAGTGTAAGGAGGATGGAGAAAAAAGGAATTGCAAAAAAAAAAAAAAAAAAAGGAACTGGAATTTTAATGAGAACCATCTGGAGTGTTTGCCAAGGGTGCAATGTTTGGTACAAGAAAGTTATTCCTCAGCTTACATGAGGAAAAGAGAAATGGGGGAAATCGTTATGTAGTGCTTGCCCCCCAAACTGATGGTGAGCGGAACCACCTAGAACATGCACATCACACAGGAATGGGGCTGGGACGGGCCGTGGAGAGATGGAGTGCGCCTTTCTCAGCTCCGGCGCTCACAGTGCGGAGGAATGTTTCTCCTCTGCCAAGGAGACTTTGAGGGATGGGTTGTGGTGGGCCCTGGGCCAGCGCCTGGAATCCGGGTAACCATGGAAACAGGCCCCAGGGTGACAACAAACACGGGATGGAATTTCAGCATTCGCAGCCAGGCCAAGGAGGAATGGGAAAGTTTGGGAAAGTTTTTTTGTTTTTAACCCAAGATGGGGAAGGCACAGGAGGGAGCCACAGTGTCCCGAATAAATCCTCCCTGTGCAGGACCCCACTGGAGTCACAAGCAGCCAGCATCTCTCAGAGGCTCTGTTACCACTTTTTTTCTTTTCATGTGTTTATAACCCACCTCCTCCCACCAAGGATTCCGTGGGGGTACCAGCCGCTCCCAAGGGGTCTCAGTCCACAGCCAGATCCCTGTCCTCACGCCAGTATGATCACGTGTCTTGAGGACAGCCACCCTCTGCAGTCATTTCAGTGCATGCTCTCAGCACAGCCTCAGAACGGCCCTGCATCCAGGGTGGCCAGATCCCCACCTTCCAGATGGGAAAACGACATTCAGAGAGCCAAAATCACCCAGAAACAGAGGGGCTTTCTGCCCCAGCACAAGCCCATCTTCCTTGCACCATGCCATTGTACCTGTAATCTTTATTCTGGAAACAAATGAGTAATCGTGGTAGTTAGCATTTATGAAGAAGAGAAGGAACGCATCCTAGACCTGTCAGTGTGCAAATAAGGGCCACCCATCCATGTAGCTGCAGAAGCGGGCTTTGACTGAATGGGAAAAGATTTATATGATGGAAGGAAGAAATTTTTACAGAGTTGCTGGGCTGAAAAAGAACCACGGACTCTAGAATTTTCTTCTCTGAGGTCTTTAGAAATAGAGTGGCTGGCATCATGCCTGGACAGATCAGGGCCTGAGAGTAAGGGAATCATAAAAACACCCATTGCAGGCTCTTTGCTTTGCAGATGGGGAAACCAAGGCAGAATCGGGGACTGGGCCCCATGTCCAGTACAAAGTTCTCTTGACAGCACGTCCCGGGAGCCCCCAAACAAACCCATTGTAGACCCTCAGAGTCCACGGAGGGGAAGGGGTAGGTGATACAGTATCAATCCGCAGGATTAAAACAGGAGGTAATAACAATTGGTACGGACCAGAGGATTGTTAAGTCTGAGATGAGACTCGGGGGTGCGGGGGGGGGTGGAGAGGAGAAATATGCATAATGGATCGGCATTCTGCAAAACTCAGATCCACACGGTGTAAAATCCATTTCAGGGTTGCTGTTAGGACCATCATTAGTGAAGAAGGAGCCTCTGCTCTGAAAGGAGAAAGAGACTCAACAGTTAAGAATTTAGAAAGAAGATAGTTTTAAATCAGCAAAGTTACATAACTTTATAACAGTTTCAAGAAATCATCTTGAAACTTCATGAGCAAAAAATGCCTCTGAATAAGCCAACAGGAAATAAGCAGTGCAAGGAATTTCTGGAAATAGGAGAGTGTGTTTTTGTTTGTTTGCTTTTAAAGTGAAAAAAAGAAGTTTTAAGGAAAAAGGAAGCCCTGACCCACATAAAGATAGGGTTTCAGTAAAAAGAGGTTGAGAGCAAGAGGGAAAGTGTAAGCCTCAGCAGTGGAGTGAGTGCCCAGGCCCTGGAGGGCTCTCTGTGGGCTGCTGAGAACAACGGCAGTCCCCCAAAAATGGGCTCAAGAAACAGAGCCAGTTTCACACTAAAAAAGAAGTGTCATTCACTGGAAAATAACGAATCGGCAGGAGGCTGGCCACAGCCCTGCTGAAATTTACAGAGTAATTTACAAATGGTTTTGGCACTTAATCCTGGAATATCTGCTGTGTATCCTGAAGTCACTGATTTCTCCCTAAAGCTCTGCTTTGTAGCTTTTTATCCTGAAAAACCTCTATTTCTCTTATTTGGTCATTAAAAATGGGGGCAAATGTCATTTTTTTTCTCAGCAAACGTTTTTGACAACTTGCTCTATGCCAGGTCCCGCACACAGCGCTGGTATTGCATTTGATTCTTACTGCCTCTCGCTTGGACTTCGTGCCATTTCTGAGTTTTTAATATTCAAATGCAGGCTCTGCTGTGAATCTATGAGCCCCCTAAGGAATGTTGAGAGCTGTCCACCATCAAATACTATAAGCACTATGCAAGGCTTCCAGAGGCCACTGCTCATTCCTAATGAGAATCTTCTGTTTATGATTCATGGATTAAACTCTTATAAATGCCTTTATGTACATGCCCAAAATATGTGGATCCACAGGACGTCTGAGAGTATTCATGTTAAGTATGTATCCGCTCGTGAGAAAGTGTGTGTGGGAGGGAAGGAAGGAGCAGAAATTGTTTTCGTTTAAAAAGGCTAGAGGGACAAGCAACAACTATTCATATACATCATTAAAGAAATGAGTGTAGTTCTCTCCTCCAGCCATCTACCGTGCCGAAAGTGAAGAAGGCGAAGGGGAAGAAGGTGGCCCCGGGTCCTGCGGTCATAAAGAAGCAGGAAGCCAAGAAAGCGATCAATCCCTTGTTTGAGAAAAGGCCAAGAATTTTGGCATCGGACAGGACATCCAGTCCAAAAGGGACCTCATGTGCTTTGTCAAATGGCCCCGTTACATTGGCTGCTGTGGCAAAGGGCTGTACTCTGTAAACATTTACAAGTGCCTCCTGCGATGAACCAGTTCACCCAGGCCTTCGACCGCCGAACAGCTCCTCAGCTGCTCGAGCTGGCCCACAAACACAGACCAGAGACAAAGCAAGAGAAGAAGCAGAGATTGTTGTTCCGGGCTGAGAAGGAAGCTGTCGGCAAAGGGGATGTGCACACTAAGAGGCCACCTGTCCTTCGCGCTGGGGTTAATACTGTCACCACCTTGGTGGGAAATAAGAAGCCTCCGCTGGTGGTGACTGCACACGACGTGGATCCCACTGAGCTGGTTGTCCTCTCGACTGCCCTGGGTCGTAAGATGGAGGGACCCTATCTCATTAGCAGGGGGAAGGCCAGGTTGGGGCATCTGTCCCCAGGAAGACCTGCACCACGGTCACCTTCACACAGGTTAACTTGGAAGACAGAGGAGCTCTGACTAAGCAGGTGGAAGCTAATCAGGACCATGACAATGACAGATATGATGAGATCTGTCAACGGGGAGGCGACAACTGGGTCCAAAGTCGGTGGCTCACATTGCTAAGTTGGAAAAGGCAAAGCCTAAAGAACTGGCCACCAAACTGGGCTAAGCGTACACTGTTGAGTTTTCTGTACATAAAGGTAATTAAAAGTTCTCTTTCAAAAAGAAAAGTGAGTATGTATAGGGCATAATAATGGGAGACGCCAGTGCATTTCCAAATTGTCATTCCTTTAGCTCTTGAAAACATTACTCTTTAATGGGACACCATGGACTGGTGTTTGTTCTCTCGGTAATTACACTATTTTTTTTTGAATTTCAGTGATTTCTAAAAACCATTTTAAACCTTTTTAAAAATCACTTTTATCCTTTTATTTTAAAAAACCCTTTTATCCTTCTATAAATATCTTTATTTAAAAACCATTAACATTCAGGTGCTCATTACTTCAGGGATTATTACACCGAGAGAAAGGAGCCCTTGCTGTTGGCATGGGGTCTCCACACTATTACATCGCGCAGTGCTAGCCTGAGCTGAAGAGGCCTTCGAGGAGATGACCTCAGCGCAGGTGCCCAGGTGTTTGTCATGAGAAAGTGCTCTCCAGGCAAGGCATCCCTTTCTGACCAACTGCAGACTGTGACCACTGAATGTGCTCTGAGCGAGGAGCACCCTGAGGACCCCTTCCTGCCCCCTCCCTGGCCTGTCCCCACGGCTTGTTTCGTGCCTCCATGGGAAGAAGAAACCAGAAACATTGGAGCTATTACTCGAATACTCTATATTGTGTGCAAATGATAAGGATCACTTCTGCTTTGGCCAAAATGCCTAGGTGAAGCTGGATTTTTCAACAGTAATTCTCATGAAAACTATGAGCCAGAAAATGTTGAAGTCCAGTTTGTATTGTGCTGTCAAATAGCGAAGCCCAACAAGCAAACCTGTATCCAGGTCATATCCTACAACCAACAAGGAAATCTGCCATTTCATCGTATCATTTAGGAAACTTTGGGCTGCAAGTAAAATGAAACTCAACTAGCAGAAGCTTAAGCAACAAGGAAATTGATTTTTTCATATAACCCAGATCCAGGGCTGATTAATTCCACAACTAAATGATATTACCCAGAACCCAGGTTCTTATCCATCTTTAAGGCTCTTGTGTCCTCCTCAGCCGTCAGCTTGTTCCCTTCATGGTCACAAGATGGTGGCCACAACTCTGGGCAACACATCCTCACATCGGAAGCAGAAAGTGATGATCTTTTCCCACTGGTTCCGGGATGGGCAGATGGTAAAATCAGAGCCTCTGAGAGCTTAGTTGTGAGCGTGGAGCAGAGGTGAGTATCACAGACAGACAGACACACACACACACACACACACACACACACACACACACACACACACACGCTCTGGATGGATATAGCCGTGTGGGCTGCTGGAAGCCATCTTGTATCTAACTATGTGGTGAGTGCATATTTGAGAATGACCTGAATATTCAGAGAGAAGAACCAAGCCAAGAGACAGGTGGAACTGGATACAAATGTCATTCCGAAGCCACATATGCCCTTGGCCTTTTTAGTTACATGAACCAATAAATTCCCTGTGTGACAGGACAATTCAGGGTGAGTTTTCTGTCACTCATAATATATAGACCTCATCCATACACCTTACTTGTGTAATTTTTCTAATCCTAATCTTCCAATTTTGCTTTGCTTTTTAAAAATGTTACTACTTGAGACATTCTACAATATATGTGGCCAGTATTGTTTAAAACTGACGAGGTCATTCATGATCAACACAAACTGAGAAATGGTCACAGATTGGAGGAGTCTAAGGAGACATGAAAACTAAATGCAATGTAGTATCCTGGATTGGATACCTGGAACAGAAAAAGGATATTAGTGGAAAAACTAGGGAAATCCAAAGAAAGCCTGTAGCTTTGTGCATAGTATTACGCCAATGTCCATTTCTTAGCTTGGACAAATGTGCTATGGTTATGTAAGGGGTTAACCTCAGAGCTGGGTAAAAGGTATATGGCAACACCTTATACTATCTTCACAACTTCTCAGTGGATCTAAAATTATTCCAAAATAAAAACTTTAAATAAATATATAAGTGGTTACTAATATTGCAAGGTCTAGTAAACACTGAACTAGTCTGACTTTTTCAAGTCCCAGATGAGAAGGTTAAGTAACAGAGATTGGGACTTGCCTGTGGCACCTGGAGATTAATGTCAGAGCTGAGCCTGGGACTCTGGTTGCATCATCCAGGCACACAACCACCCTGCAGCCTGGGGACCCGGGACTTCACGCAAAGGAATTAGTTTCCATGGAAACAGCTCTTCTGTAAGCACCCTAAATTCCCTTGCAGCTCTCCCTATTAGCTCTAGACTATTACATTTCAAAGTCCATTTTTCACATTAATAAATTACACAATTATAGCAGTCCAGGAATGAGCTCTAACACCATGCAAAAGGAATTTGTACCAGAAATTTAAACTACCATATGGTCAATGGATTAACATTAACCATAAATAGAAACCATCACATCCTGTGGTGCCTGCCAATCGCATTTGTATGAATCGAGTATTTTCTGAAAAGCAATACACGAAAAATGTTAACCCAAGCCACAACATTTCCAAAGACAGATGAAGGGGCTATATCTCAAATAACTTAGGTGAGAGTGAACATGGCATTCTGGAAAAATCCGTATTACATGACTCAAAAAGTGATTCTTGTGATGGCAGACACTGATGACCAAGACGCATATGTAAAGATTGGATAGGATGTGTCTCATAAAATGTAATGGAAAAAGCAGAATAAGCCCCAGCCCTCCAAGAATGATCTCCTCTACCATGGTGAATTCCTCCATGTAGAGTTTAATGACACAACCCCAAGATGAGACACTTTGAGTAAAAGGGAAATACCCCTAATCCACCTGCTTTCCTCCAAAACCATGGCAATCTCATCCTCCGCCCCCCCCCATTAATGTTTCTGTCACCTACACCCCAGTACTCAGAGCTGGGTCCAGAGTTGGTCACCGATGTTAGTTCCCTTCTCTCCTTGTTTTCCCCACCCAATAATTATCCTTCTTCCATCCTGTGAGCACTGGTGCTTGGGCAGAGCCCAGGCATTCACTGGAATGCTGATCCCAGAATGTCAGAACCCAGGGGATCCCTGAGAAACATGGACCAAAGTATGCTAATTAACACCCTTCCCTATAATTGCTGGTGACTATTGGAATTATCTGATAAAAGTTATGACAGTATTTCCCCTTCATGGGCACAGAGATGACTTAGGAGGCACATCATGATAGAGGAAAGCCACAATTTCTGATGTTGGCTACAGTG
The DNA here is from genome assembly GCF_017311325.1 of Ursus maritimus. Lineage (NCBI taxonomy): Eukaryota > Metazoa > Chordata > Mammalia > Carnivora > Ursidae > Ursus > Ursus maritimus. Next base: position 27,815,516 of record NW_024424453.1, read on the forward strand.
TCCCCCATTAGCTAATGGTTATATGACAGAAGATAAAAAATGATCTCGACAGGCAGGAATAATGGGCCCCAAATTACAAAATGTAATTTAGAAAGAATGTAGGCAGTGCCCTACAGTTAGGTTCCAAAAAGTGTCTTGCAGAGGCCCAGGAGGCAGTGTGTGACGCCAGCAAGAGCGGAGGCCAGGGTCTGGGAGTGCCCGGTCCCAGCCGAGCCTCTGACCAGCTGGCCACGCTTAGACAAATTGCTAGCTTCAGGGAATGCAGCTTTCTCAGCTGGAAAATAAGAAACTCAAATGAAATGATCTTTCACGTACTTCCCAGATTTGAAACAATTCTTTGCCAACAGTAGGAAGATGACTCAGTGAATTGTGGTACGTCCCCATGATAGAGAATCATGCAGCTGTTACAGGCCCCATGTTTCCCGAGAATATTTAATAACATGAGAAAGTGCTTGTGACACCAGGAAAAAAAAATAAATATGGGCTGTGGTTCTTATTTTGCAAAAAGAAATAGAGATGCCTCAGAGGGGGGACAAAAAAGCCTAAAAGAGAGTACAAAAAGTATTAAAAGTGTTTGCCACGGGTGGTTTAGTTTTTGTTATTCAGAGCTCTTAAAACTGTGTTTATCGTCACAAATGTAGTAAATGCTTGATAAAAAAAAAATACTACAATGATAAACAAGTATAGACAGGAAAAATTAAAGTTTCTCCTCTTTTTTCCTCCCACTGCCACTCCCTAGGTGTAACCTATATTAACATTGTGGAATAAATCAGACTTCGCTGTGTTTATTTTTTTTTTTAAGATTTTATTTATTTATTTGACAGAGAGAGAGAAAAGCAGGCTCCCTGCTGACCGGGTAACCCAACACAGGGCTCCATCCCACAATTCTGGGACCATGACCCGAGCTGAAGGCAGATACTTAACTGACTGAGCCACTCAGGTGCCCCCAGACTTCACTGTGTTTAAAGCTAAATTTCTAGATGCATCCTTTGTTTCAAGCAGTCTACAAAGAGAAAGCTAGGAACATTGGTGGTTTTTATTTTCTTCACTGTAAACCTTAGGAAGAGAGCTTTCATGAAAAATTAGAATAAAAGTAGGAATGAGGATAAGAATAGAAATAAATAAATCCAGATACTAGCACTTTTATAAATGGTTTTAATAAAAGTTTAATAATCAGTTTTATAATGACTGCAATATTCAGAGTGCTTTTATTTCTTAAAGTATTTGAAGCATTTAAGAAAGTCTGATATAATGGATTTGTTTTAGAATATGATTTAGAATATGATAAATGTTTAGAAAATTAAGTCATCAATGGGATAATGACTGGGGAAATTTAATTTGTGAGTCAACGAGTTTTGATTTATAATTGTATAAGTGTTGTGTGGATATGTAGAGAAATACAGAACATTCAAAGCTGATGGAATGTTAGTCATCTGAGAAATTTGGAACATTGATAAATGAACCATTAAACGAAGCATAGGAGTACTAATTCTTCTCCATCTTCAAAAGCCCTCAAACATTAAAAATTGTTTATGTACATGCTTGGAACCCAGGCCATACTTTGTTAAAGACCCTGTTGGCTGAGCCTGTGGCCCAGGTCATGGGAAGGGAGTGGTGTAGGAAGTCAGCCCCTGTCCCAACCTGAGGACCCCCTGCCTCTGCCAGCAGCACATGAAGAGGAGACTCAGTCCCAGTGGCCCCAGATTTCTACCTGTGACCAGAAGGGTGACACCCTGTGTGTTAAGGGCCACAGCAGCAGAACAGAAGTCTTTAGAGACCTCAGAGGCATCAGCTGTGATGCCTGATTTCTGGCTTCTGGGATGGGTCTGAGTTCCACTCCCACCATGAGGCAGGACAACACATAAGTAAACACAAATTAACAACTGGGACATTCTCTGTTTATCCTGGAAGGGTAGACCCCAGGAGGAGAGAAAAGATGAGTTGAGATTGGAGGCTTGCAGTCTTTAACTAGAATCCTGCAAAAAGAGATATGACCTTAAGTGTACCCCAAGCAGATAAAGGGGGACATATTGGTTACTTTCAATCTGTGGTTCAGCTGGAGTGCTACTGTTCTGCCCCCAGGCATCTATTCATTTTTTTTTCCCCTCTAGGTAGTTATACTGCACTTACCTTCAGGGGAACACCTCTCCTCATTCTCAGTACATTTGTTCTAGTGACTCTGACCCATATCCCCTGCGTTACCAGTGGGAATGCTATCAGGACCAGGCAACCAGGGCATCACTTGTGAACTGCTGTGAACCTGGAGTTCCCAGGGCTACCCCTTGGAATGCTAGAATGACCCCAACACAAAGGAAAGCTGAGCCTGTGGTCCAGACAGGGAGAAAACAGACGCTGGACCAAGACAGTCCTGGAGCTTTTCTTGGATTTTTCAGTTACGGGAGCCAACAAATTATCTTCTTGGCTTAAGTCAATTTGATGTGAATTTGCAGTCATTGGTTACCAAAGAATCCTAACTGATACAAGTAGATCTGAGAGTTTAGAACAATCTAGAAACTTCATCAGGGAGAGGTGAGGAATTGGTTATGTAATTCCGAGATGAGAGGACTCTAAGACTACAAGATAACTCTCTTCCAATGTCCCCTACATACATGTTACCAGAAGATAAATTTCCACTCAGTAGGTAGATGAACTTTCCAATAAGTAAAGTTGCCCAACAAAGGGACCAACTGCTTCAGATGGACCTAATGTCCTGAACAACATTAGGTTAGGAACAACATCTAATGTTCCTACCATTAGAGGAACAATCCAGTCAAGGATGGATGACCACCTGACAAGGATGTTGGTGCTGAGATTTCTTCACTGGGTGGGAAGTGTGAATCTCAAATGACTCTTCTGACTCTAAGAGTCAACAGAAATTAAGAGTCGGAACAATCACTAGGGAAAGTCAGTGAGTGGAGGTGCTGTAAAACTCTGCAGAGCGCTGGCTTGATCAGTGAGAAGTTCCAGTGCTAATACTCTGAGTTGGATTTGGTCTGTAGCCCAATGCTGGGTAGCAACAGAATTAATGTGGAAGTCAGAGAAAGCACTGGAAAGCCCTGAGAACGAATACTTACCTCTCATAAAACACGAATTTTTTAAATAGGAATTCTGTAGTTGGTTTGGAATGCTGAGTTTGCAAATACACTTCTGTTGATTTGGCCAAGATAAGAGTAAAACATGGAAGAGGCCATCCAGAAGTTTGGTGGGAATGAGGGATTCTCAATACACCTGGGTGTATGCATGACTGTGGAAGTGACTGAAGTCAGTCAGGTCCCATATCCTATGACCAATCCATGATCCCTGCACCAACACACAGCTAGTGTCAGGTGCCCAGAGATTCAAATGGGCACAGACTGCTGAAGTTTTCATTAGTATGGCGGGTTGGTTATTTTCGCCACATAGCCTATTTCTCTGACCTCTACCTCTTCCTCCAGTATACTACACTTCAGCTACTTGGACTTTCTTTTGACTCCTCAAACACACCTAGCTCATCCCATCTTAGAAACTTGGCTCTTGTTCTTCCATCTACCCAGAAAGCCTCTAGGGTTGACTTCAAGTATTAGCTCAAATGGCAAATCCTTGGTGAGTTCGTTCCTAACCCCTAATCCAAATTAGCAACCCTATCCCCAACACACATCCCTACTCAAAGAGAACCCATCCTCTGTCACATCATCTCTTTCATTGTCTTCCTGGAGCTCATTACTGTTGGAAATTATCTTTCTTATTGATTTGCAGCTTGTTTATAGTCTTTCCTCTCCATTAAAGCATAAGCTCTGTGAGAGCGAGGATCCTGTCTGTTTTGTTCGTCAACACATCCTCAGCTCTTAGAACACTTCCAAGCACATGGTCCATATGTCATGAAAGTTTGTTGAATGAATAAATGGTTGAGTAAACCTACTCTTTGCCACCTTGATCTTAGAGATTTCCTTCTATATAATATGTTTTCTGGAAGACAGAGCAAGTGAATGACTGAGGTAGAAAGAGACTCTTTTGTTGAAAGGACTTGTCCCTGGTTTGGCAACTTCCCTTTAATTGGCTTAGTGTCCTGTGATGACCAAGGAGGAAGGGAACACAGGACTTTATCCAGAGCCCAGCCTCCTCCGTGAGCACATCTAATAAACTCTGTAAGAGTGAGCTGAACTTATTTTTTAAAGGAGCCCCTGCTCAGCAACAAGCAGCCATTGGGATTTACTGCCTTTTGAAGCCATTGTCTCTCCTTTGGTCCTTGATGAAGATAAGCATTGACAGAGTCCTCCCTCCTCCACTCTGTGAAAGCCAGTGAGTCTTGAGTCAAACTCAACTCTTGAGTGTGGCTATTGTTTTTCCCCGTGATGTAGACAAATAATTACTTGCTAGTGTGTCCAGCACCTGAGATAATTGATAGAGAATGGCTCTTAAAGTCTGAGTGCACATCAGCAGAGCCAGGCTTGGATCACCTTCCAAAGAACTTTGCCCCATGGGGAACTTCTTTCAGGAGGAAGAGACTTGTAATTATTTAAATGAAAGAAGATGGGAGGAGTACTCTTTGGAATGTCATCTCACAGGCTTTTCTGAGTTGGGAGCAATTGCAGGGCACCCTAAACATATTGGCCAACACAGATAGAGGCTTTAGCATACTGGGAAACTCTGGGTACAAGGGGTGTGGAAACAGACCTCCTAAAAGGAATTTTTTAAAAAGCATCTAGAATATAGAAATGGCATCTCCAGCACTGGGGCCACTATTTGGGAGAGAGGAATTGTTCAGTGATGGAGTGAGGGAGTGAATAGATACACCCCAGGGACCATATCCAATAGAAATCTGGCTGTGGGAGGTCTAATTTTTGGCTAGAATACTAAATGTTGAGCCACCTTTTATTTCTTGCTTTGCTTTTTTAGCTGCTGGAAGCACCAGAATATGGCCCTCCCTCTATTCATTCACTCATGTGTTCATTAACCAATATGACTGAGTAGCTATTATGTTTCAGACACTATTTTTGGTTCTAGGGAATCAATATTGCAAATGGGATAGACCAGGTCCCTTTGCTCACAGGGCTTACATTCTAGAGAGGAAGATGGGCATTTGAGAGCTATCTGCACAAGTAATTAACAACAGGTATAAATTTATATGTAGGAAAGTTGGCCAAACGAAAAGAGAGTCCCAATGCCAGTTTCTTCCCTGTTTCACCCTACCTGTTGAAAGCCCCTGGAAGCGGTGGGGAGGATGGCAAAGGAAGGAGGTGAGCACCAGACCTAGGTCCCAAACTTCCTATCCTCTGTACAGAAAAGAGGTTAGATCCAGGCAAGCACAGAAACCAAGGGGTCCACACCTTTCCTCATTTCATTTCTACTCAAGCCATGCTCTTTTAGGCAAGTTTCTCTGGGAAGGCCACTGTTGGCCCTACCCCAAACCATTTTTCACCCTCTCTTCCTACAGCTGAAAAGCCACACATCGTTTTTCTAACAAACACTTTCTCACAAGTTTTGTCAGTTCAGATCCTCCAGGAAACAGACGGCAAGATGGAGTTAGAGTGAGAGATTTACTTGGGAAGATGATTATGAAGGAGGACAGGGAGGAATGAGTGGGAGTTGTCAGGGAGAGGCTTCAGACCACAGTGCACTTCCGAGAGGAGATGGGTTGAAGGAGAATTAAGTAGGAAGAGCCTTGGAGCTGTACAGCCCCAAGAAAATCTTGGCCAACCCAACTGGGAGCTCTAGAACAAAGACTGGCTATCAAAGGAGTCCTGCATTGGGCAGAAACTGTCAGGCCCTAATGCCCCTGTTGGACACAGCCATTGGTTGTTGCTGCCTGGGAGAGTGTGGCCATGGCTCACACTCAGGCACAGATCCTGAGGGCACTGCAGCTGGAAGCTCCTATCGACTGGCTCCCTCCTGAAGGGAAGGTGAGCTGCACACCCCATAGCTGCCAGCCAAGTCCAGCTTGCGGTAGTGCTCTCACTCACAGGGACATTGTCCACTACTGTGATTGCCAGCCAAGGGAGAGTTTCCACAAGCAGAGCTTGGCCTCTAGGAGAGACAGTAGGGATGAGATTGGGAAGGTGGGCACTCAGGGCATAGGCAGGCCCCTGGGGGGGTTGAGGAGACACCAAAAACCTTGTCAAGGCTCGAATGGTGCCAGCCTCAATGGCTGAATGGACAGCTGGGGGCAGGAAATACAGGGATTGGAAGGCCTGCCAGTGCTGGCCAGGGAGGCAAGAAGTGGCTGGCTGCCAGGATCGCCGCAGTGGATAAGCCAGTGATGGCCGTACAGGGTGAGCTGCACCACATGCTCCCCACACGTAGGCAGCCCAGCCCACAAGTCTGGCACCTTCTCCTTAGTTCCCTCTATTCTCCCCAGGGGGACCTAGACACCTACCTCTATAAACGCTTATCTACATCGAACGGTATTAATCTTTCTGATTCTCGATCACCTAATATCTGATATTAAAGAAAAAACCTGAAACTGGTTTTGATTTAAAAAATCCAAGAGTTAAACTGAATATATATTAAACTAATTTTAAGTTGGCTTTCTCTAAATAGATGCAAACCATCATATAGTCTAATTCGATAGTTCTCTGCAAAACTAACCCCGGATTTCACATTCAGTGTTAAGAGGCCCTTGGAAACACCGGAGGTTGTGCTGTATCATGAAATGAGGAGTTTGCTGAGCTTGTACCTAAAGTCCAAAATAAAATAAAGCTGACCCAACGAGGGGACCCCGTGCTGTCAAGCACCCACACATTACAAACCCAAAACCTAAACATCCACCGTCTGGGTGAGCACCACCGGGAGCCCAATAAAACCAATTCCACCTTTTGCTCTGTGGCCTCAACACAAAGGTGCCTGCTGATGGCTGTGAAGGCGAGGCGCGGGCGGCAGGCAGTGTGCTTCGGTCAAGAGAGACTATGGACTTACCCGCTCCTTCCTCTCAGAGAGCGTGAATACAATAGATGCTTGCGTAACAGAAAGGATCTCCCAGGAGTGCTGAGCAGCCACTTTCTCGCTTCTCTTTGTGTTCAGTGTGTGCGTCCAGGTGCTGTCATTAATTAGTGCTGCATCCGCAGTAGTTGTACAGGTATGGTGGCTAAGGAGCGTTTTGCAATATTAATTCACATGGCTATGACATTTGGTTGTTGGCTGAATTTATAATGTTTAAGTAGGTAGGCCTCCTTTTGCATGCTTGGCCTGGGCCCCACAAACATAAAGTGCAGGCCTGGACAATGGTACTCTAGTTACCAAGCAGAAGTGAACCGAGGGATCCATGTAAATTGGGCCACAGTTCTTGAAAACATTCCCACGATGGATCATTAGCCATGATGATAATCACAGCAGAGGTTCCGTGAATATACCAGGGGCACTAGTCCTGTACATTTTGCTCTCGTAATCAGCTCTTTGCCCTGTTCTGTGAAGTATCCCTGTATGCTGCAGAGCAAGTGCTGTGAGGAGCAGCCCTCGTGACTCGTCTTGGCAGCCCTCTAGTTGCAAAGGAAGGACCACTTCTTGTTCTACCCCAGCCCTTGCCCTCTCAATGCAGGGAATCTGTTCTCTCTGAAGGTCTACTCCCTATAAACATCAGGGTGCCGTCTTTTGTGGGCTCTGGAGCCAAGCCTGAGAGAAGCTTCCAGACAGTCTCCTCACTCATCCTCGGCCACAGCAGTGCTGCCCCTTCTGCCCAATGTTCTTGTGAGGGCATCTCTCTGCTGGTGGCTGGGCTGAGCCCTGCCAGAGCCCTGTTGCAGGCCCCCCCACCTGAAGACCTGGCTCTCCCACTGGCCCTTTATTCCATGAGCAGGATCTCTCCTCCACTCCTGCTCCATGCATCTCCTTGGAGAGTTCCCAGGCTCCGCCCTTCTGCAGAGTGATGCTGGCTTCTCCTGGTTCCAGATATCCTCCAAGGACAGGGTCCTCTTGGGCATCCTCCATCTGGCTGTTCACCCTCACCTGACCCAATGCCTAGGATTCTCCTTGGCACACAACACCCTCAGCCCAGAGAGAAGAGGTCTTTCTCTTCCCACACCACCAGTGGGAGTACCAAGTGGTCTCTTTCAAAATAGACATTTAGTGTGCCCCTAATATAACTCTTTCAAAGTAGCCATTTTTCTCAGTTTTAAAGGAAAAGAAAGAAAAGGCCATGCTAATGTCTAATTCGACCGAATACTTTGTGACACATCTAACAAGCCACCTGACATCTTCTCAGCCCCAAAGTTCTCCATTTCCAACCTGCCCCTCACAGTTGGGCACACTCGGTAGGGGAAGTCAGAGGCAACACCCACCAGACCTCACACATCTCCGAGGGGAAGTCTTAGAGCCTAGTTCTGGAGCCTTCTTAAAGGAATGCAGGGCTGCCTTCACTTGTCCAGACTGTCAGAAATAGAGGACCATGCAGCTTGGTCCCCTAATTTTACAGGTGGGGAAATTGGGTGCATACAAGAGAAGCAACTGACCCAGGTCACTGTGGGAGTTGGTGGCAAGGCAAGAACTCTGACCCATGGCACTTTTCATCACAGAAAGGCTGTGGGTTCTGTTCACAGGAGACAAGCCCATGCTTCCCCCATAGATAGGAAGGGACTTCCAGGGTCTTTTTCATCACCCGGAAGGAGGATTGTGTCCAGGAAGTATAAGCAGAAGACCTTGAACAGTCACCAACTGAGATTCTGAGTAGAACAAGGATAAGGTGAGAAGATGCTCAGGAAAATAAAAGAAGGTGTTGGTAAGTAGGTGAGATACACATCTGATAGTGATACAGTGAGAGCACTTGCTACAGCTCCCCAAGGAGAAAGATCGACAGCCCCCAGGCTGGCTGTGCAGCACACTGGAGCAGTGGTTTTCAACCTTGGCAACACACTGAAATTACCTAAGGAGCTTTAAAAAATACAGATGCCTGGGCCCACTCCAGAGACTGATGGACTTTTTCACTACAGCCTAAGCATCAGGATTTGTAAAAGCTCTCTCGATATTCTAATACCTAACCAAGACTGAGACCCAGTTCTTAGAAGAAAAGGCCCTGGTCCATCTCATATTGGGTTCCCTGCTTCAAAAAGAAGCAAATAATGTTTAAATAGAAAATACTCAAATTCTTTTCCCATCCTATTCTCAGCCCACACAGCAGAAATTATAATTATTCTAGCCTGAACTGTCAGATTTTCTGCGGAGATCTCTTTCCTGCTTTCCTCCATCCTGCTTTCACTTCTACAACCACTGTCAGATCTCCACACCTCAGATTCTACAAAGTCCTTTCCAGTTCCCAACGTCCCTTGGTATGTGGCTCTATGAAAAATATTTAGAGTCACTACTGCTGAGAATGTAATCTTTAAAAAAAGAAAAATCTTTCTCTTCTAGTCACGTTAGAGTAACCAGTACCAGACTTGTCTTCCCACTATAAAAAAATGAGAAAATTGGACAAAATATATGAAACAGCTGTTTTCAAGTACTGGACAATAAACAAGGCAGGACTATGATCGAGCCTTACAGTTGCCCTGGCTTTCTGCCAGGAGCCACTTTTCCAGACAGTGGCGTGGAAGAAAAAACACGAGCATAGCATTAAAATTTTGCCAAGTGAAGCCAAGATCAGAGTTCAGAGAGGCAGAAGCAGCTGGAATCTATGGGATAGAGTACTGGATAGGAAAGCACTATGCAGAGAAAGAATTCCAGAAATTCACATAGGGGTCTCCTTGATTCTATTGTTGTCAATTTCAGTGTATGCTCAGGGTAAAACTCCAAGAGGCTATAGAAGAAGCACTGGGAATCTGTGCAGAACAACCTCCAAAGTTTACACATGGCTGTGAGATAGCAGGGATCCAGCCAAAGAGGAGGGGTTTCATTGGACAGCTGGGGCGCTTAGTAAACTCGAAGGGTTACATCTTAGTAGTAGGGCTAAAATCTATAGTAGGGCTGCCTTAACAAGATTTGCCTTAACAAAGTTTAAAAGCAAACCTTCAAAAAACTGAGCTGATCCTAAGTTCCTTAAGTGATCCTAAGTTCCAAAACAAAGTACCATATTCTTTAAAGAGAAAAACAAAAACCATCCACTCAAAAAGGTAACTGTGACAATGCCTAAAACCCAATAAAAAATTACTAGGCATACAAAGATGCAGGAAAACATGATCCATAACTAGGAAAAAAATCAGTCAAATAGAAACATACCCAGAAATGACAGAGATTTTGAAACAAACAAATAGGCGTCTTAAAGCAGTATTATAAATATATTAATAGAAATAGAAATTCAGAGAAAAGAAATAGAAGATATAAAAGAAAACAGAAACTCTAGGGATAAAAAATACAGTATCTGAAATGAAAAGTTTAGTGGATGGAATTACCAGCAGAATAAACACGGCAGAAGAAAAGACAAATGAATTTGAAGATATAACAATAGAAATTTTCTAAATGGACATATAGAGAAAAAAAAGTGAAAAAAATTAATAGAACCTGGAATCATGGAAACCATGAGTGAACCACGGAAACATGTCAAGTAGCTGAGCATATGCATAAGGGCGTGGGGAGCAGAAACATACTTGGAGAAATAATGTCTGAAATGTTTCCAAATTTGATAAAATTTTCAAACCAGGTATCTAATAAACTCAACTAATCCCAAGAATGGTATACACAAATAAAACTACGTGAGGGCACATTCCTGAAAACCAAGGATAAGGAGAAAAACTTCAAGTTAGCAGACAAAAAAAAGAGACACACGTCATTAAGGAAACAAAATGAGAATTACCATAGATTTAGCATCAGGAAAAATGCGAGCAAGAACACAATGCAGTGGCATCTTTAAAATGCTGAAAGGTGCCTGGGTGGCTCAGGCAGTTAAGCCTCCAACTCTTTTTTTTTTTTTTTTAAGATTTTATTTATTTATTAGACAGAGATAGAGACAGCCAGTGAGAGAGGGAACACAAGCAGGGGGAGTGGGAGAGAAAGAAGTAGGCTCATAGTGGAGGAGCCTGACATGGGGCTCCATCCCATAACGCCGGGATCACGCCCTGAGCCGAAGGCAGACGCTTAACCGCTGTGCCACCCAGGCGCCCCAAGCCTCCAACTCTTGACTTTGGCTCAGGTCATGATCTCAGGGTCATGAGACTGAGCCCCATGTAGGGGCCCCGGTCTGCTTCTCTCTCTCTCCCCTGGCCACTCACCCCAATCTCTCCCTCTAATAAATAAATAAATCTTTAAAAATAAAATAAAATGCTGAAAGGAAAAACAAATTAATCTAGAATTCTATAAGAAAAGAAAATATGCCTCAAAACTGAAAATGGAGTAAAGGTGTTTTTCAGACAACAAAGCTGAAAGAATTCATTATAGATAGACCTGTTCTACAAAATAATATTTCTTACAAATACAAATGGAAAAATTTTATAAATATAAATAGAACTTTTTCAAGCTGGAGAAAAAAGACTCTGATGGAATCTTGTACTTACATAAGGGAACAAAATGTGCTTTAAATAGTAAATATTTTAAATATTTAAATATTTTAAATAAAAAGAAGAAAATCAACCAATACAGGGGTGTCTGGGTGGTGCAGCTGGTTGAGCATCCAGCTCTTGGTTTAGGGTCCTGAGATCTAGCCCCTTGTTGGACTCCATGCTCAGCGGGGAGTCTGCTTGAGATTCTTTCCCCCCACCCCCCACCTCCCTCCTCCTCTGCCCCTCCCCCCGCAAAAAATCAATGAGTACAATTCACCATTTTAACAGCATAAAAGAGAAAAACTATATGATCATCTCAGGAAATGAAAAAAATGGAGAAAAAAGCAAAAAATAAAAAACATTTGACGAAATTCTACATGTATTCATGGTAGAAGCACTCAACTAAGAACAGAGAGGAATTCCTCAACTTATAAATGGCATCAATGAAAACCCTACAGCTAACTCCATAGCTAGTGGTAAAAGATGGACTGCTTTCTACCTGAGATCAGGGACAAGGCAAAAATGTCAGCTCTCGCCATTTCTGTCCAGCATTGTACAGGAGGTCCTAGCCAGTGACAGAACAAATAAAAGGCAGACAGATTGGAAAGTAAGAAGTAAAACTACATTGTTTAATGCTAGAGAGTTTCCGTTGAGCAAGATAGAAAAGTTCTGGAGATGGATGGTGGTAATGGTTGCACAGCAATGTGAATGTACTTAACGGCACAGGAATGCACACTTAATGATTAAAATGGTAAATTTTATGTTATATGTATTTTACCACAATACAAAATTCATAAAAAATTTTTAAAAGTAGAACTGTACTTATCCTCCGATGACATGTGTGCATAGAAAATCCCAGTGAGTCTACAAAATGCTCCTAGAAGTAATAAGTTCTAGATCACACAATTCAAAGTCAATATACAAAAATCAAATGTATTTCTATATTGTAGCAATAAATAATTAGAAAGGAAATTTTATAATACTATTCACAATACCATCAAAAAAGCATTATATATTTAGGGATAAATATAGCCCCAAAAATGTGCAAGACTTATGCATTGAGAATCACAAAACGTTAATGACAAAAATTAAAGAATAAATGGAGAGGGAGCACATGAATTGGAAGACTCAGTATTGTTAAGAATTCAACTCTCCCCAGATTGATCTACAGAGTCAGTGTGATTCTACAATTTAAACAAGACTGCAAAGGACCTGAAACAGTTAAGACAATCTTATAAACAACAAATGTGGAGTACTTACCCTACTGGATTTCAAGACTTACTAAATACTATAATTTATCAAGACACGGTGGTATTAGCATAAGGATAGAACATATAAATCAGTGGGACAAGACAGAGAATCCAGAAATGGATCCACACATACGTGGCAATTGTTTTTTGATGGAAGTGAAAAGGTAATTCAATGGTGGAAGAAAAGTTTTTGGAAAAATGGTGCTGGAACATCTGGATATGATAGAGGAAGGAAGGAAGGAAGGAAGGAAGGAAGATTGGGAGGGAGGGAAGAAGGGAGGGAGGAAGGGAGGGAAAAAAGAAGAAGAAGGAAGGAGGGGAGGGAGAGAAGGAGGGTGGGCAAAAGAACCTTTGCTCTTATCTCATATGATACATAAAAACTGACTCAAAATGTATCATAGACCTAAGATAAAGAATAACTACAAAACTTCCAAAAGAAAACTTAGGAGCAAATTTTTGTAAACTTGGGGTAAGTGAAATTTCTTAGATAGGATACCAAAAGCAAAAACCATAAAAATTAAAGATATTAAATTGCACTTCATCAAAGTTAAAAATACTTCTATTTTTTAAAGACACTAGAAAATGACAAGGCAATCCACAGAATGGGAGAAAATATGTCTGATTAATACACACACACGGCTGACAAAGGACCTACATCCGGAATATATCTTAACACTCAATAATAAGGAAACGCACGAATATGGGCAAACATTTGGACAGAAACCACAAAAGAAGACATACAAATGGTTGAAAGCCATGAAGTGATGCTCTTCATCATTTTACCCAGGAAATGCAGAGTAAAACCGTAAGACCTGGAGCCTGCCCTTATAAATGGCTCAAATTAAGCAGACGGACCGTACAAGGCGCTAACAAAAATGTGGAGCGTCTGGGACTCATACCTCGCTGGTACGAATGTTCAATGGAATAAACACTCAAGAAAACAATTTGAGAGTTTCTGGAAGTTAGCCATACACTTGTTCTACAACCCAGCCATCCCATCCTCAGGTAGTCGCCCAAGAGAAATGAAAACCTATGTCCACACAAAGACTTGTACACACGAGTTTATAACACCTTTGTTCGTAATAGACAAATACTGTAACCAACCTAAATGTGCATCCGCAAGTGGACGGATAAAGTCCCGCGGTGTATCCACACAACAGACTACTCCTCGGTAATAAAAAAGGGACAGACTACTATTAACGCCCCCCGCCCCCGGCGCGGGTCGCAAGAGCACCATCCTAAAAGAAGTCACACTTGAAGGAGTACCTCATACTTTACAAGTCCATTTTATACGGAACTCTAAAAAAGGCTAATTTAACCTACAGCAGCAAAGCAGATCAGTGGTTGCCTGGGGTTGGGATGGTGAAAAGGAGTACTAGTAGCACAGGCTACGTAATTTTCGGGGCCCAGTGCAAAATGAAAACAGGGAGCCCCTTGTTCACAAAGTAAGAATTTCAAGGCAGCGGCAGCCGAGTGGTCAAGCAAGTGTGGGGCCCCACCGAGCACGAGTGCCCCGGGACCGCGCTGCTTGCACACCCGTGAAACCAACCCCGGCTACAAGGGGACTTTTTGTGGTGATGAAAATGTTCTGTATCTTGATTTTCATGGTGGTTACACATTTGTGTACATTTGTCAAAATGCATCGAACTGGGGTTAAAATGGCAGGAATTCCCAAGGCCACTGAGGAGAACAAAACTGCAGACGAACCAGCCAACAATTCCCTGTGATTTTCTGTATCCATTCATCTACCGAAAAGAGCCCTTTAGTGTTCAGATTTCAGCCATGCCCTCTCTAGAAACTTCCAGAACTTCCTCACCTTTGGCCATTGCTTATTCATCAAATCTCTGCTTATGGGCATTATACAAGGAGCTGGAGATACAAAGATTTTTTTAAAATACAGTGACAGCTCTCAAAGAATAGTCTAGTGCTGTGCTGGACAATATAGTGGACTTTGGCTGCATGCGGCTAAATTACACCAGTAAAAATTAACTAAAATAAAGAATTCAGTCTCTCAGTCACACTAGCCACATGGCAAGTGCTTAATAGCCACCTGTGGCTCATTGCTATTAGTCCGGATCGCAGAGAACATTTCCATCACTGCAGAAAGTTCTGTTGGATTGTGCTGGGCATGGAGACAGGCAGGGAGAGATAGACATAAACGAGATAGTTCCGCATTTCTCCTGGTTTTAAATACTTGCTGACACCGCAGTCTTTTGTAGTCTATCACCTACAACCCAGAAGCAGCCCCGCAACCCGGCGAGGTGGTTTCAGGTGCTCTGGGGACCTGCTTGCAAGGAGAACAGTCGCCTTAGAAAGTCTGCTTTTCGCCAACGTGAGCTCAGCTGGTGTTTCTGGGCTGAAATCCTCCTAGAAAGCTCTGGCTCAATATTTCTCTAGTCCATTACAGTTACCCAAGGATTTGTTGTTGCTCCCAGTACCCGAGGTGGGAGGGTCAGTCCAGAGGTCCTCAACCTGTCCTCCCCAAGAGCGGGAGGCACACGCTTGCCCACTGGCTTCCGCTACACTGGGTCTCAGATCTGAGGAGGGACAGAGCAGTGGCTCTGGAAGACAACAGTAATTTTCTGCCTCCTCCACCCTCAGATTTGGAATCTACCCCCCCCTCCTGATGAGAATACCTTATCTGTTTTGATCCCCCATCTGCTGCGCGAAGCCCCTCTGCTGCGCGAAGCCCCTCTGCAGCATGCCTGTCAAGGAGTGGCCCCAGTAACGAGGAGCACCCCTGCCACAGCCCATTCTATCATTAGTGGCATTCTTTCTTCGGTGGAGTCAGACTGAAGGTGACTGTGGGGACTCCGCCCATTGCTCCCCGTCCTTGAGTCCTTTTTTTCAAAGTTCTTTGTATCTGTGAGGAGGACTCAGGTCCCCCACCCAGGCTTAGCCTTTCCTCCCTAACAGGTGCTGCCCTCAGTGGGAGACCTGGCAGGGCCAGCTCCTGCACTCTTTGTTATAGGAAGTGCTCGGAAATGAACGCTCACGGTGGCTCCACAGAATCCCTGATCTGGAGCCTCACCCAAGGTCTTCTATTGTTGGTGACATCTGCAAAAAATCACTAAAAATCCACCTCTGTATCCGTGGCAAAACCATTATTAAAGATGCAAGTCACTTAGGGTTCTCTGCGTAAATCGCACATGAGACATTCTTTTTAAATGAAGCTGTTTTTTAAAAATTGTCCCAGAAATGTTTGCTCCTTTATTATGAGAAGTCTGTGGGCGCGTGTCCGGGTATTGGCTTATGTAGCCTAGCCCATCAGGCTGCTCTGAGGCTGTGAGCCAACAGGGCCCCCTGGCTTCACCCCTCCTCCGCAGCCACCCCTTCTCTTACCTGGTGCTGCGTCCTGGGCGACACCAGCACGTCCGTGTGCTGCTGCTGCAGCTTGTCTAGGGAAGCTCAGGGAGAGTGGGGACCCAGGAATCTCCTTAGGTCCATCCTCCCGGCTCCATTTCCTCCCACCTCAGCCCTCCTCTTCGTTGCTCCCCTGCAAGGGACTCTGCAGGGGCTACGGGACTGGGACCCGCCTGATAGAGACAAGAAAAGTGAGCCAACTGACAGCAAAGTCACACCCCAGGATTCTGAAATGTGTTTTGAAAAGAGGGGGAGTGGCTTTGCAGGTGGGCCTAATTGAATGGGTCCTTTACAAAGATTGCCATCAAAAATGTTTTCATTATTGGCTCTGTTTCAAAGTATCATTTCATCCAGGAGGATGGCTTTCCTTAGGGCTTTTCTCCTTCTTCATTCATTTCACATCCTAAGTCCAGTGGAACCAGCCTGGACGTGTACTCCCCACTCTCCCTCCCCAGGCATACCCCAGCCCCCCCTCCCCAGGCGTACCCACACAAAGAGCTGCAGCTTTCCTTGGAGCATCTGGGGCTCTTACTTGCACCTCTGCAGCACAGGCAGAGACTCACCATCAGGCAGCCTTCCGAACATTCATTTTCAATGGTCCCTGGGGGGGGGGCAGACCCATGCCAGAACGCCAGGGGCCCAGTGTGTTTCAGAATCCTAAACGTTTCGGACTCTAGGTAGGCAATCGAGTGCACATTAGCCACGTTGTATAAGCCCCAGTGGAGTCGGCAGGCAGTACTCAGTAGTCAAATGCATCCGTGTTTCTGCACCAAAACATTTCCACTACATGGGATAAAGATGACAAAGAACTTCAGGTCAACTCAGGTCAGGTTGTGTGGCCGCATGACTTTTTTAAAACCTTAAAGCTTTCAGGGGTGGCTGGCTGGCTCAATTGGGAGAGCATGCAACCACTGATCTCGGGGTTTTAAGTTCAAGCCCCACACTGGATGTAGAGATACTTACAAATAAGAACTTAACTTAAACGTTTTCAGAGCTCTTTTACCTTTTGCAATTGCGGGTAAGGGTCGATAGGTCTCCTTTCTCTTCTTTTTATTGCTTGAGATGTTTTCCAAGCTAATCTGCCGCAGAAAGATTCCAACTGTGTTTGTGGACAAAGTTTGAAAGGCAGTTAATAAATAGTGATGAAATCCTTCTGCTCAGCTCAAATTTAAATAGAAAAAAAAATCTGTTTCACCTGGGCAAACTCCTTTCACAATGACCCAGCATCTGCCCATCTGTCATCCTGTGGGTTCCCTAATTTGTCTTCAGAGGACCACCATCTGCCACTTTGCAGCCCGGCTACCTTGCACCTGCACTATCCAGATGGCCACCTTTTCTTCAAAAGCAATAGATCTCCTCCTTAAATCCCCTGCCGTCCAGAGTCCTTGTGTGTCAATCACAGAGTTAAGGGGTAGCTTCCTCCTTGGAAGAAAGATTATAGGGACCAATCATCTGAGGGCCACTCAGAGACTCCTCTTAAATATAATCGGTGTGGGGAAATCTCTTGATGAACTGCAGAGAAAGTTCCTGGAGGACTTCCCTCGAGATATACCCCACACTGCCTTCAAGCGGACCACAACACAGCTGTCCCTCTGCCCCACATCCACTTTTCACCGAGCCTTCCCTTACCAGACCCACACAATTCCCGCACCCCTCCCTCCAGCCTCCCTTAGCAGGTGGGGATATTATTTTAAAGAGAGCTGGACATAAGTGCTCATATTTCTGCTGCTTAGCATCTAGAAGTTGCCCACCCAGAGGGTCCTGCACCCCCAGCCATTGCAATGGCTCCAACACCTATCTTATGATGGTATCTTCCAGCGGCCTCGGGTCTCTTCCCTCTCTCCTGATCTACTGGCTCTAATTCCTGCTCCAGCTGAATTCCACCTCTCTCATCTCTTGCCTCTGAGTGTGGCCAGTGGCACCTTAAGTCAGATGTGGGACATAGCCCCCTTTCTTTGATCATCTCCAAACACCTGTCACATCTGGTGCTGCTAGCAAAACACCTTCCACTGAAGAGTCAGAGGTGGGTGGGTCTACACCGCAGGCCCAGCCATCAGAAAGCTTAAAAGACGCTATCTGCCCTGTTTAGAAGAGGCTTTGACCTCTTGGGTCCAGCTTCCTGCCTCTCCGCACACCATTCCTCTCTCCCCGGCCTCCCCCTCCATGCTCCATCTCAAAACCCTGCTCATTTGAATGTACAGAGCAATTTCGTTCCCTTGGCTGCGGTGAGGCTGAAATAACTCAGGTGAGCCCTACCACACAGGCCACCAGTGGGCTTCCCTTGGATGGGCATCTGCACATTCTGTCTGTGGGCAGACGTGGGGTATGTGTGCCCCCGGGATCTGATCCGCTGGATCTGGGCATCTTTGTGTTCCCCTAGCTGTCTGTGCCCCTTGAGGATTTCCAGCTGTACTAGATCACAGCTAGCAGAAACCGAGTGCTCACTCTGGGCCAGGCAGCGTTCCACAGCCCACTGCCGGACAGATCAAGGCAGATGGGGTCCAGCCGCCGTGCCGACAGACAAAAGGTAGGGTGTCCTAGCAGTGACAGCTTGACTCCCAAAGCACTGTTATAGCGCACTGATGGCAGATGAGGCTTCTCCTTTTTCAGAATACAAGTGAAATCCACCTCTCTAGGAAGGTTTAAACATTTCCTACCTCGGCCAAATACTGAAGCACGACTTCCGCTGTGCTGAACATCTCACAAACCCCATCAGTGATCCTGGTACAACAGGATGAGGGTAGCTTGTTGCAGTAGTTACAGATGAGCACATGAGGCTCACAGAGGCCAAGTGATTTGTGCAAAGCCACACGGCTAGTGGCAGATCCAGAGTGCACGTCCAAGTCTTTCTGTCTCCAAAGCCTGGACTCCTTCCACTGTATCACAGTATCTGTGAACTTCTTGATTCTTCTTTGGGATTTTCCCATTCCTAGCATAAGGTGCCATGTCACAACGAACAGGCTGCTATGTTACTGTGACCCCAGGGTTTTCTGGCTTGGGGGGGGGGGCAGTGAGCAGCCTCCGTCTAGGCCTGGACTGTCCATTTAAAAAAGCAAAAGTCTCCCTGACAGGCACTACGATTGTTCATCCTTAGAAACAGTGAGGGGAAGAGAAAGCACCTGCCAGAGTCAGCCATGGTGGGTCTGGGCAGGATAACGCCTAGAAGCCAGCCTTCTAGAGCTCCCTGACCTTACGTGGTATGACTGCTGGTGGGGGGATCAGAACACTCCATGAGCAGAATCTCACAAGTCCTGCTGGGCGCCTGGGGACCAATCCTCCACCTATCTCTGCCTAAGAAGGGCTCTGAGGATAGAGCCCCGGATCGTCAACCCAGATCCCCAGCCCGGGCTGACCTGAATCCTGCCTCAGCCCATCACTCCCTACCCCGTCCTGCTCAGATCACACTTACTACCCTGTTTCTCAAAGTCATCGAGCTCTCCACTTCCTCCAACCCCCCCGCTTGGAATGCTCTTCCCTGGTGAACTTCCCAGCTTCCCTGTCTCATCCTAACTGCACTGTCCTCAGTGAAGTCCTCCCTGTCCCTCCAAGTCCTGTCAAGTCCTCTGTTAGGTGCATTCAGAGCCCCTGGACTAGGTTCAAATTGCAGGGAATCATTTGTGATTGTTTGGTATCTTCTGCCACCCTAGACTACAGGACACATGACAGCAGAGACCATCTGTGTCTCATTCACCACTGTGTCCCCAGTCCACGCTGCTTGGCACATAGTAGTTGTCTAGTAAATATTTGTGAGATGAATATAGACGTGCTGGGAGGAAGGCAGAAAGGCAGGAGGGAAGGAAGGAAGGAAGGAAGGAAGGAAGGAAGGAAGGAAGGAAGGGAGGGAAGGAGGAAGGGAGGGAGGGAGGAAGGGAGGAAGGGAGGAAGGGAGGAAGGGAGGAAGGGAGGGAGGAAGGGAGGAAGGGAGGAAGGGAGGAAGGGAGGAAGGGCTGTCAGCCTCCGCAGCCCCCAGCCCCCACCCTTTGGAACTCTGAGACACACTAGCTCATTTTGCCATAGAAACGTCAACTGCAAAGCTGTCATTCCTTTGAGGTCACTCGGGGGAGAAAACCTATCAGAACCAGGCAGTAAGAGGAAGCCTTCCCCGGGAATGCAGAGACCTCTGTTCTGTGGTTCCCTGATTCACCTTCCAGACACGTCAGTGACGTTGTCTTTCCTCAAGGTGCTCATCACTCACAGGCATGACTACCCTGGACTCTGCCGTGCTGAGATGACTCAGTCTACACTCCAGCCAGACTTCCTGCCATCTCCTGCTGGCCATGCCAGCTGGGCTCCCAGGCCTGACACTACGCATGGTCAGGCTGAGGTCACCGCCCCTCCCCAACTGACCTTCACCACCACTGTCTCGGTCACAGGGCGCTGTCCTTTCTCTCCCTCACCAAGGATGGCTCATTTGTCACCTCTTTCTGGAAGGAGGAAATGGTAGGCTAGAGGGGAACCAGAAGGAGAAGGAAGGGAACCAAAGATGAACGCTGCCTGCTCCGACAGCCCTGCCCCTCTTCCAGTTCTAGAAGCTGGAAGATGTCCTTGCCAGTGACCCTGACACGGGCCCCCACTGGGCGAGGCAGACCCGCCCCTCCATGGTATAGTCTGAGCTTCACAGTGACTCTCACTTGCCCCAGGGGATTCTGGCGAAACGGGGAGAGGGTGTGAGAAAGGCCAGGATGAGGCCCCCTGTGAGGCAGCAGTGGAACGCCCGCTTGCTCATGGCTGCGGCCGCACCGGCAGAGGCTGGAACCCAGACGTGTCTGCCCACTAACCACGGGCCTGCAGAGAAGTCAGCTGGAGCCGCTCCGTGGGGGCGGCATGCGACCACAGGCCACAGGTCCGAGAGGACGCTCAGACCCTCACCTCCCCGGGTGGTGTTCTTGTATCCCAAGCCTCGCTGATGTGAAAGGCCTTTAGAAGCCCACAGCTGGCTCTTCCCAGAAAGCTGCCTGAGGCAACCCAGCAGTGAAGGGCCCTGTGGCCCCGCCAGGGCAGGTGGCCCCGGGCCAGGTGCAATGCAGTGCCGCTCACCTCTCCCCCCCCCACACCACCCCCGCTCCCCGCAGGCCTTCCCGGATTGGTCCTAGAGGCATCAGCAGCTGGCAAGCTTACTGTGCTTACCATTGTCCCCAGAGCATCTCATGGGACTGCTGTCCATGGATAACGTTTGGGGGAACGCTGATCTGTGCCAGCCCCCGCAGTTTACAAATGGAGAAACTGAGGTCTGGGTCATACTGGTGGGAAAAGGCTGAGCTGGACCTGACAGTAGAGCTTTTGGTTGCAAGTCTCCCTGCGAACTCCCTGTCGCATGACCTCCAGAGGTCCCTCCATGACCTCCAGGGCCAGCTCCCAGCCTTGTTCAGAGGTGGATGGTAGGTGCCTGCCCCAGAGAGGGTGTTTGAGATGGGAGTTCTAGAGGGAAGAAAAAGGCAAAAAGGAGGCTTTGCGGTAGAAGGGAGGTTGGTTTAGACTCCTGTCCTTCTGAAACCTCAAGCAGAACTAATCAAGGACATGCCTGACCTAGAACTCCAAGCAGACGAGGCAAGCAACTCACAGCTGGAGCTGTTCATAATGAAGTGACAGAGTGCAATGAAACAAAGCACATATTTACAAGTAAAAAAAATATATAATTTTCTTACATTTTCTTTCCTTGTTTTTTTTTAAAGATTTTATTTATTTATGTGTCAGAGAGAGAGCACACAAGCAGGGGGAGCGGCAGAGGGAGAAGCAGGCTCCCCAGTGAGCAAGGTGGGGCTCGATCCCAGGACCCCAGGATCATGACCTGAGCCAAACGCAGCTGCTTAGATGACTGAGCCATCCAGGCATCCCTCCTTGTGATTTTTTAATAAAAAACTGTTTTTCTTGTCCTTGCTCTATATTTTGGAACTGCTTTTTTTACTCTTTGGTGGGTAAGAGAAATTAATGATGTTAAGTTTCATTTTTACAAAGAAATTTGGGAATGAGGCTTGATCCTGGATCCTCAGTGTGGTATTTTCAGAGAAATTTTTTTTTCTAAATTGCAAGCTCTGTCCAGGAGGCGCTCCCCCTCCTGCAAAGACAAGGCCCCCGCAAGGAGGCAGCTGCCCCACACCCAGGGGATGCCTCACAGTTGTGTTTTATATGCACCTCTCTCCTTGCCTTCCCTCTGCCGGGCTTCTTACTGCTGTTAATACCCTGCTATTGCTGGCCCGCAAGGCGTGGAACGTGAGGACAACACAGCATGGCCGGACAGACGGCCGAAGGACATGGCGAGCAATCTCAAAGAGGGGTCATGGGCACCCTGAGAGTAACGGGGAGCATGGAATTGTCTGAGGAAGGGGGCAATAAGAAATATAGACGAGAAGAGAAGGCAGTTAGCACTTCTCGAGCAACCTCTAAGTGCCGGGCAGTTTTTTGGTGCTGCATAATTTACCAAGTGCTTTCCTTCAATCAATCTCTCCTCTCTCTCTCTCTCTCATTTTTTATAGCCCTATCATTTCTGAATATTAGCTTATATATGTACCTATTGATTTGCTTATTAACTGTCTCCCCCAGTAGAATACAAGTCCCATGATGACAGATCCTGGATTTCTTATTTGTTCATTGTCATTTTCCTAGCATCTAGAACGGAGCTTGGCATACAGCTCATAATTTCATAAATGTTTGTTCAATGAATCCATGAATAAAATTATCAGGGTAGCAACCGTTTCTGACAGGGATTATTATCCCCATTTTTTACGGATCAGTATGCTGAGGTCATGGAGGCTAATAGCTTTGTCCAAGGTCCGACACCGGCGGTGTGGGTACCCCAGACTGGGCCCCGTGCTAGCGGCCTGGCCAGCCCAGATGGGGCTGGGAGAAGTTCCGCAGTGTTAGGTGAGCACACGATGCTGGAACGTGAAGATCTGGGGGAGGCTGTGAGCCCCAATCTTCTTGTCTGTAAAATGAAGCCTTCAAGGGACGCCTGGGTGGCTCAGTCAGTTAAGCATCCAACTCTTGGTTTCGGCTCAGGTCATGATCTCAGGGTCATGAGATCGAGCCCCACGTCGGGCTCTGTGCTCAGCGAGGAATCTGCTTGAGATTCTTTCCCTCCCTCTACCCCTCCCCCAGCTCACTCTCTAAATAAATAAATAAATAAATAAATAAATAAATAAAATCTTAAAAAAAAAAAAGAACTCTTCAAGTAGAT
The DNA here is from genome assembly GCF_017311325.1 of Ursus maritimus. NCBI lineage: Eukaryota > Metazoa > Chordata > Mammalia > Carnivora > Ursidae > Ursus > Ursus maritimus. The sequence continues at coordinate 27,838,678 of NW_024424453.1, forward strand.
GATGGCTCAAATCTCTTCTGGTTCTGCGGCGCTAAAACAGTGTCCTTCACAACAGCTGGACCTTATCTGGAGGGCATGGGCACCAAATTCTATCTTCCCCCATTGTCTGCATGAAGTGGCAGGAATATTCTGGTCCAAAGTCCAGCTCATCAGGATCTTTGTCACATGGGGCACTGTGGGCTTGGATAGGCTAAATCAGGGGCTGAGATTCATAAGAGCTAAGCAATGGAAACAACCTAAATATCCTCTGACAGATGAGTGGATAAAGAAAATGCGGCATATACGTACAATGGAATATTATTTGGCCTTAAAAGAAAAAAAAAGAAGGAAATCCTGCCATTTGCAGCAACATGTATGGATGTAATGGTTACTTTTATGTGTCCACTTGACTGGGTTAAGGGATGCCCAGATGGTTGGTAAAACATTATTTCTGGATGTGCCTGTGAGAGGGTTTCCAGAAGAGATTAGCATTTGATTCAGTAGACTGGGTAAAGAGGTCAACCCTCACCCATGTGGGCAGGCATCATTCAATCCATCGAGGGCCCAGTTGGAACAAAAAGGTGAAGGGAAGGCCAATATGCTCTCTCTTCTTGAGCCGAGACATCCACCTTCTCCTGCCCTCAGACATGGGAGCTCCTGGTTCTCCGAGCTTACACCAGTGCTCCCCTGGTTCTCAGCCCTTTAGGCTTGAACTGAATTACACCACCAGCTTTCCCAGTTTCTGCCTTGCAAATGGCAGATGTGGGACTTCTCAGCCTCCCTAACAGTGTGAGTCAGTTCCTGTAATAAGTGTCCTCTTATCTCTCTCTCTCTCTCTCTCTCTCTCTATATATATATATATATGTATATCACGTTGGTATATCTATAGATATAGATATACCATGGTGGTTCTGTTTCTCTGAAGAACCCTAACACAATGAACTTTGAGGTTATTATAACTGAAATAAGCCAAACACAAGAAGACAAATACTGCATGATCTCACTTCTATATAGAATCTAAAATAGTCAAACTCATAGAAGCAGAAAATCAAATGATGGTTGCCAAGGATGGGGGGGGCAGAGGTAATGAGGAAGAGATGGTCAAAGGGTACAAAGTGTCAGGTATGCAAGATAAGTAAATTTTGGAGATGTACTGTATAGCATAGCGCCTCCAGCTAACAATACTGTACTGCTTAAAACTTTTAACAGGCAGATCTAATGTTAAGTGTTCTGACCACACACATAAGAGTAACAACAACAACAACAACAATAGTAGCAATAATAAAGAGGCAAGAGGAAACTTTGGAAGGTGATGGACATGTCTATGGCCTTGGTAAACTTACCCCCAGACTCACTGAGGTGTATATGTTAAATACATTAAATTACATGTCAATCACACCTCACTGAAGTGTTTCAAAGAAAATCAGGGACTGAGGGGTGGGACCACAGTGGGCAAGGGTGAGTGTCAAGGCAAGAGCACCTACGGGGCATAGCAGGAACGAAGGGGCTGCAAACAGGAGGGAAGAGTCCTGGCCAGAGGGGCTCTGGGTGGCCAAGAGTGGCCTCCTGTCCTCTCTCAGGCTCTCTCCAAGTCCCTGCAGGGAGCTCTCCCGCACGGTGCAATGCCTTCTTACTTATGTACCTTCTGGGAGGTGAGCCAGGGGTGAGCAGGGATACGTGAGGCTGGCGCCCTGCTAACACTGTCAGGACCCGCCCAGCAAGTGTCAAGAGCGGCTTTTTCACACTGTGGGTCGCCATTCCCTAGGTGTTCATCAAATCAACTGGAAGAATTTTCAAGCATTTTTCAAAAGGAAATAAGAGAACAAAATAGTCTAGAATAGAAAACAGCAAAGTGTTTTGCACATAATGAATGTAAGTTATGTCATTAAATTTTTGTATCAGGTGTGTGTGTGTGTGTCTAATTATACTACACTGGGTTGCGATATAAAATGCTTTTTTTTATTATTATTATTATAGATTGCGGTCAACAAGTTTGAAGAAACCAAACCACTGGTCTAGAGATCTTTCTTCGTTTATTATCTTTGCTTTTCAGAAATGTGGGAAAGTCCCAGCTGAACGTAAGCACATTTTATTCTATTAGTCAAGTGAGCATGCACCGAGCAGCTGTTACTGTCGGAGACTCAGAAGGGGCGCCTGCCCCTAAGGAGGTTATCCTGGGGCTGGACCAAGAACCAATGCAGAAGGCAATACGACAGAAGGGCTGCCACGTAGGGGGGCAAGAGTGGGGCGAGATGAGAAGCTGGATGTTTTAATGTGGCCACTGTGATGCCACCTTCTTGACACTTTTTAAAATCATCCATTTGCTAAACAGAATCTTATCACGCCTACTCCATTCCTGATTCTCCCCCCAGCCAAGGAGGCTCGGGAATAGGATAGGAATGTCTGTGTACTTGACTTTTTTTTTTTTTTTTCTAAGCCTAAAGTTTAATGGCTGGGTTTTAGACGGAGTCAAAATGTCCCCACACCAAGACAACTGTATGCAACAGCTGGTGTTGTTGCCGTTAAGATGCCGCAGGAAAATTCCACGGACCTTCCCTGTGGGCCCCCCTCGCACAGACTCGCATTTCTCCACTCTGCCAATTTGAGGTCAGTATGCCTTAAAAAGGGTGGCATTTGTGTCAGCCAGTCCTGGCCTCCTGGGCGAGAGCTAAGTAAACAGGAGTCCTGGGGAAGACCATTTCTTCCCGAGGGCCCACGGTGGATTTTTCCAGGGGAATGAAAGGTTGCCTTTGTACAGAGGAGAGGGGAAACAGAATCTGCTATTTCACGGCTGCCCATTCTCCATGACCTCATTGGTGTTGACTTTCTCGCCATTTCATCTCTCTTGGAGCCACAGAGAAGGCAGGGAGGAGCCTGACGAACAGTGCCACCTTCACTATAGAGAGCGGTCGGGGGAGGTGGAGAAGTCACGGACAGCTGCCCCTCCCGCCAGGTGACATGGGCTGCAGGAAGGAGGGGGGCAGCCGGGAGTCCCCGAAACAAAGCTGCCTTGCCTCGGACAAGGTGTGTACAGGTTTCAAATGCTTACCAGCCAGACATCGATTTTTTGGCTTGCATTATTTTCCTCAGGAGGAAGCAACATGGAAAGGACAGCTGCCCTGTAATTTGGGCACTTCCTGGAAAACCGTAATTACCCATCACATTATAATTACCCGCCACTGCTCTCTTCCATTTGGAACCCTTGCTTCCGTGAGTTCTATTCTTAAATTCCTTCCCCGCCCCGAGAGACAAGACAAAGCATTTGAAATGGTTTCTTGGTGAATATTTGTCTCCTCCTAGGACCTTTATATACTCCATGCTACCCCTTGAACATCTATTTTAATTTTCATATAAATGAGCCTATTTTTCTAAGTGACTGAAAGGAAAAGAGCAAGCGGTTATTTTCCACGACCAGCAAAGAATAGAACTGAACGTCATCTCCTGAGTTTGTTTCTTCTTGAAAACGTCTCGAGAGAATCCTGCTTCTCCCGGCAGAACAGCCTGGAGCGGCAGTAAGGACACACTACCACCCGGCTGCTTGACCTTGCACGGGGCACCCATCTTTCCAGTGGTCGGCTTTCCAGTGGGAGAAACGAGGTTTAGACTAAACCAGCACTTCTCAAGGGCTGCAGTTCCAACACAAGCTTTTTTAGGTGTTTAGGTGACACAAGAGCAGAGAATCAAAGGACATCGAAGCAGGCACTGAAAGAGTGCTTTCCTTTGCAGCGACCTCTTGGTTCTTTAATCCTGTAGAAGAGAAGGTCTCCATTTGGGGCTGGTGGGCCTTTAACGCTTCTCTAATGACTTTGATCTTCCTTTACGACAAACTGAGCAGTTCTTGGGGCCGAGCCATCTGCTGGCAATGGCAGCGGGGATTTAATCACTTCATTTTGATTTGATTTAGTTTTCCTGCTACCTTCTACTTATTTTAACTATATCTAATTTTCTATTTATGGTGCGGGTATAGCTTCCTTTTAGTTTTTATTATCTTGTTGAAAAAGGGCTTCCCATTTTAACATGGGTGGGGGAAGCAGGGCTTGAGGTAGGGAGGTGCTTTAAGTAAACCTGTCAGGATTAAGCTCTCCAAATATTAGAAAAGACCAATGAAAAATATACAAAGAGGTTTGTTTTTTTTTTTAAAGATTTTATTTATTTATGTTAGAGAGAGAGAGAGACAGAGAGTGCGAGTGTGGGGAAGGGCAGAGGGAGAGAATCTCAAGCAGGCTCCCTGGTGAGCGCAGAGCCCATGTGGGGCTCAATCCCACAACCCATGAGGTCCGAACCTGAGATGAAAACAAGAGTCAGACGCTCAACCGACTGAGCCATTCAGGCACCCCAGAAAGAGTTTTTATATACCCCTTGTCTCCCTAAACACACAGCCTCCCCCACTATCAACATCCGGCATGACAGTGCCATATTCGCTACAAGAGATGTACTTAAATTGACACATCATTGTCGTCCTAAGTCCATAGTTCACATTGGGGCTCACATTCTGTGGGCTTGGACAAATATATAATAACATGTATCCACCATTACAGTATCAGACAGAGTGGTTTCACTGCCCCAAAAATTCTCTGTGGTCCCCCTACTCATCCCACCCTCTCAACTCCCAACCCCTAGAAACTACTGATCTTTTACTATTTCCTATAATTTGCCTTTTCTAGAACGTCATACAGTCGGAATCATACAGTGCGTAGCCTTTTCCGATGGACTTCTTTCACTTAGTAATACACTGTAAGGTTCCTCCATATATTCTCACGGCTTGATGATTCATTTCTCTTGGGCACTGAGTAATATTTATTGTCTTCGTGCCCTGCAGTTTATTTTATCCATTCATCTACTAAAGGACATTGCGGTTGCTTCCAAGTTTTGGTAGTTACAAATAAAACTGCTACAAACATCCATGTGCAGCTTTTACGTGGACATAAATTTTCGGCTTGTTTGGGTAAATACCGAGGAGTTCAATGAGGATTATCTGGTAATAGTATGTTTAGTTTGCAAGAAACTGCCAAACTGTCTTCCAAAGTGGAGACACATCTTGTATGCCCTGTACACATTGCATTTTGCAGTATTGATTTTAGGGTCACAAAGAAAGTCCAGCAAGTAGGTGCATTTGCAAATATGGAATCCTAGGATAATGGGAATAGACTATTTTCTTCCCTCTTTTGCCTTTTCTTATTTTTGCTGGTTTCCAATTTTCCCTCTGTGAATTTGAAAGTGCTCTCTCCTTTTCCATCCCACTCTTTCCTGGGTCACGTTTGGGGAGCATCTTTTCTAAAATATTTTCAGCAGATGGGATTAGCCTTAAATATATTTCTTTTTCCTTAACGGGTGAATCACTTCCTCAGGCACAGTCCTACGGAGCCTATTTCCTTAGCTTCTAGCTTCTAGTACTAGGTGGGACGTGTAATGCCAACCTGATTCTTCTCTCTTTTCAGACAAATTGACGTACTTGCCTGGACCTTTAACATTTTCCTCTTTATCCTTATGGCTCAGAAATAGGCAGGTACTTTCTTGTCTGTTCAGCCTGAAATTTGGAAAATCCTTTCAGTCTTGCAGACTCAAGTCTTCCTTCTGCTCGGGGCAATATTTTTCTATGACATTTATTATTTCTTTCATCTATTCCCTTTTCTCCTTCTGGAAGTCCTGTTATTCATTCATATGTTAGGTCATTAGATCTGCCCTCCAAGACCCATTTTTTCCCTGATTTCCATCTCTATAATTTTGTTCTGTACTTGAAGCTATTTGCTGACCTTGATTTTCCAAGCTGCTTATCTGAATCTCAGTGGTGATCATTTTCTCCTTCAACTCATCAATTGAACTGTTAGATGGGAAATCATTTTTGGCTCCACAGTCCCTTTTTACTGTATTTAAATATCTGTAGGGCTTGTTATTTTTTAAATTTGTGTTACCATCTGCCTCTTTCAGCAGTTCTAGTTCATTGGATGTGTGTTCTGTTTGTCCTTCCTCTCTCTGCCAGCTCACTGAGGCTCAGGTCCAAGTGCTGGAGCTCCCTAAGGGGTGGGCATTCTGTCAGTGGGAAAGGGAGAAAGGACACTATCCTCATCAAGGCAGCTTAGATGTGGGCATGCTGCCCATCTGCAGAAGCATCTAGAAAATGCTTCCCTGGTCTGAGTTCCATGGAGTCTCAGGAACAAGGGAACTTAACCCCTACTGGTTTAACAACTTCTTACCTGCTGAGATGAAGTACAGAGGACCAGGTGTTTCTGTCTGGCCCAGTGTGAGCCTTCCCCTGAGGGGCCACGGATCGGGGGCCGAGTTCCTCAGGCTCCACCTCTTCTGTATGAACTGATGGCTTTGAACAACTATCACTCGTTCTTTCCATTACAACTGTTTAGTAAAGGAGAGAGAGAAAGAAAAATTAAATATGAAGTGGATGGAAAGGGGACCACCGTCATGTAACCATGTCTCCAGAATCACCTCTAAGATACCCCTTAAAAATAAAAAGTTTTAAAAGATTTATTTATTTATTTTAGAGGTGAGGCGGGGCAGAGAGAGAGGGAGAGAGAATCCTCAAGCAGACTCCTTGCTGAGCACGGAGGCCTACACCAGCTCCATCTCAAGACCCTGAAATCATGACCTGAGTTGAAACCAAGAGTCCGCAGCCCAACCGACTGCACCACCCAGGCATCCCTCCCTCAAAAATAAATTTAAGGTAAAAAAGCAAGAGGATTTATAGAAACATATTAAGTAAATAATATTATAGGTGGCAAATGATATGACAAAAGTCACAAAGGTGGTGTGTGAATGAAAAAACCTGAGAAATACTGCATGGAAAAAATGTTTAATTTCCTTTCCAACTCTGGTGTATTACTCTGTAGAGCAGAATTACTGAATGTTCTGGGGCGCCTGGGTGGCACAGTGGTCAAGCGTCTGCCTTCGGCTCAGGGCGTGATCCCGGCGTTCTGGGATCGAGCCCCACATCGGGCTCCTCCACTATGAGCCTGCTTCTTCCTCTCCCACTCCCCCTGCTTGTGTTCCCTCTCTCGCTGGCTGTCTCTATCTCTGTCAAATAAATAAATAAAATCTTAAAAAAAAAAAAAAAGAATTACTGAATGTTCTTCCAACAGGATTACGTACTGCTTCAAAGGAAAGAAAGGGAGCGATCCCAACCAAGACTGAACTAGTGAAATGACTTCTCCATGGTCAGGCGAGCCATATGTACATATGCACACATACCACACACACATATACACATACATGTACAGATATGTTTTTATATGTACACCGCGTATGCACGATACCTACGTGTCATGGGTATGGCATATACATAGATCTCAGAATGGAGGCAGATAAGTAAAGCAAGGGGCAAGGATTGTGATGTTTTATGTATAATCCAGTTGAATGATAGCAGCAAGGCCACAGAACGTTGGCCCTGTTAGAGAAAGCCAGGCCTGGAGTTGTGGCCACCCTAAGGGACTTCCTCTCACAGGGCACCCTCTCCATTTCCCGCGGGGAAGAATTTCTTTCCAACTCAGAGCCTCGTGTGTTTCCTTTGCTGTATGGTGTTCACTGTTACTCCTCCATGCTGTGTGGGGAAGTGGGGACGAGAAGGTCACTGTGGCACCTCTTAGAAGCCCTGAGGGCACACACACCCCCAAAGCCACACATGCACACACGTGCCTGAAACAGTCAAACACCCACAGCCCCAGGTCCCACGGCTGCCTTTAGCTCCTCAACAACAAAAGGGGCCTGGCACATGGCCTGCGGGGACCTGCCTCCGTTTGAAGAGACTCGCCCCATTTGTTCACTTCCCTAAGGACCGAACACTCTACTAAGCTCACTGAAGTGCCTCCCTGACTTCGGGAAAACTTCAGGCCTGAGGGGATGGACAGAAAGGGCCGCTGTCCTGCCGCCTGCCTTGCCCGGTTCCGGTCAGTTTGCTTAAGGGGCATGAAGCACGGGGAGGGGACAGAGCCCGTAACAGCAGTTGCGGAGGCCTGCGGCCTTGCGGGGCGAACTGGGGGCTCTTGGGAAGATACTCGGCGGCCGGCGCACCCACTTGGCACCAACAAGCGGCAGAGCCAGGGCCAGGCTGCAGCCCTCCCAACTCGGATCCAGGACTCTCTATGTCGCTGCCCTGGCTGAGACGCCCCAGCCCCTTGACTTACGATATGGAGCTTGTCACTCCAAAGCCCCTTCTTTCTGAAGTCGGCCTCTGTGCCAGCAAAGAAAGCCCCTGAGCCTTCGGCGCGGGGCTCACCACACCTGTGACCTTTTCAAGGACTCCCTGGCCCCGAGGCCCGCGTGAGCGGAAGCACGTGAGTGTGCGTGCGTGTGTGCGTGCCCGAGCGCACGCGGGCTCTGGCTCGGCACACTGGCCCAGCCCGGGGGCTCCGGCGCACCGGGATGGGCGAGCCAGGCCCGCGACCGCACAATGGTCCGCTGGCCCGGCTGGCGCGTGGCCCAGCCCCGCGGGGGGCGGGGGGCGGCTGGAGAAATCGGTCATTGTTCCCGGGGCCGGCGGCAGCCGCTGCAGCCGGCGGGTTGCAATGCATTCAGCCAACAGACGGCGTCTCGCGCTGCGGCGGCGCGTCTGCCCCGCGCACCTGCCCGCGCCCCTCCCCTCCCGCCCGCCATCTGTCGTCTGAGCGCCATTGTAAGCAGCCGTGCCCGGCGTCCTGGAAGACACCCAAGGGGACCCGGGGCTTAGGCCGGGCGAGAGGCAAACAAGGAGAGTTTATTCCCAGTCCCGTTTGGAGGTGACCTTGGCAAAATAGCCAAGCGGGGGAGGAGGGCGGGGGGACACGACATCCGCCCACTCCCCCACCCTCCAGCTTTTGGCGCAGGGTTTCTTTGGGGGCCGCCCTTGGACCCGAACACCCAGGGGCCATGATCAGAGCGGGAGCCTCCCGCTTGAGCTTTCTGGGATGTTCTCTGGACCGGAGGAACCTGTCAGCTGGCAGATCCCGCCCATCGCTTCCCTGAAGAGCCCCTGGGAGCCCGTTTCAAATGCAGATGCTGGTTTTGTCTGCAAGTCTGATCCTCCAAGTCTACCCCAATTGTCCAGGCCTCTTGGGATACTGGATTGAAAGAAGAGTTTCTCTTTTCTGCAACTGCAAATACAGCCTTTTCAAGTCGCACCAGCCATGCTGCTGTCCTGGCAGTCTTTTCTTCACCCACATGTGCTTAATATCTCACATCTATCTTCCTTTAATGTCACTGGAAGTTTCAAATGCTTTGATATATCCCGACCAAAAAGAAAACAAACACACCAAAACAAAACAAAACAAAGCTATGTTCTTTGTGGTCATTGTGAGCTTGCCTTTTCAGAGTAGGACTTTTGTCCCCCAAAGATTCTAATCCTCCCTCCCTCCTTGGTACCTCCCCAGCCCCAGCCTGAGGAGCTCACCCTCCCCTCACTCAACCCCACCTCACCCCACCCCACCGTCCTCAACCCCCTCCCCCCATCACTTCTTTTCATAGACCGGAAAGCAAAGGCAGAGAGAACAGGAGAGGCTGTGGATAGATGTGGACTTTAACTCTCCGGATTTACAACAAAAAGCACCCACACTCAATCGGGACTACTATTTCTAGCAGGCGTGTCCATGCAAAAGGGGTGTCAGAACTCAAGAGGGTTAGATGTAGGGCTTCTCAAGGCTGACATGTCAGTAGCTGTCTGTCTCTTGACCCCACTGCCAGGAAAAGGGAGCACTGGCACTCCAGAGGTTTCTGACCCCCAGGAAGCATGCTCACCACCCAAGGCAGGGCAGGATCCCATGCAGAGGCTCTCCTCCTCTAGCACTTTCAGTGCTTCCAACTGGTAATTCCCCATCCAAACGAAGGCCTGTAGGGAGAAATCAGAATTAGGAAGGGAGAAGCCTTGCTGGGATAATGCACCCCAGGCCTCCTCCCTTGGACAGAACTGGAAACAGAAAAATATACTTCTGTGAATCCCCTTTCCCATCCCCTTCAATTCACAGATGGATTCTGGAAGTGTGTTAATATGACGCATGATTCCTGGGCCGTGTGTGTGTGTGTGTGTGTGTGTGTGTGTGTGTGTGTGTAGGAAATACATGCACCCACAGAATTCAATAGGTTATTCGGTGAAAAACAAGTTTCCCTTCCACCCTGTACCCAGAATGTCAGTGTTTGGTTTTCTGTTTCTGCTTGGCTCCAAGAAGACTAGACTACCCTCTGGGCCTCTGGGCTCCTGACTTTCCTCCAGCCGTGGGATCTAGTATAAGACTGTCCTTCCCCCTGACCCTCCACTGCCTCCCCAGTACAACAAGGGTAAGAACGCTCACCGCGTGAGGTCGTTAGGACCAATGAGCATGTGTAAAATGTGTTCTAGGCCTGCTGAAGTATTGAGTTATCACTATTAGAAACAAAGCATCGTTCTCACACCCCTCCCCTTGTCTCCAAGATCCAAGAGAATAGGATTTGAAGGTCTGGGATAAGAAGAGGAAAGATCTGAGGATGCCTGGGTGACTCAGTCAGTTAAGCGTCTGCTTTCGGCTCAGGTCATTATCCCAGGGTCCTGGGATTGAGCCCCGCATCAGGCTACTTGCTCAGCAGGGAGCCTGCGTCTCCCTCTGCCTGCAGCTGCCCCTGCTTGTGCTCTCTCTCTCTCTCTCTCTGTCAAATAAACAAAATATTAAAAAAGAAGAAGAAGAAGAAGAAAGCTTTGGCAGCTGGGAGACTCTAGACTGTTACAATGTGGAGGACAGCAGGAGACAAGAAAAGATGGGAACAAGAGGCTGAAGGGAGGTGTGTCAGATTATGCCACATAACAAGCACAAACTGTATATGACAATAAGCGTTTCACTCTTGCTCAGCATTTGTGGGCCACCTGCAGCTCTGCTTGAGGTCACAGATTTGTGGGGTAACTGGAGTGCTTCCATTCCATGTGTCTTATTTAGGGGCTGGATTGAGGGGTCCAGTTCCCTAGGGGATATTCTTCCAGCAATAACTGAAGCATGAGGCACGAAGCCAAACTACACAGCATAATATCTGCTAACATCGTATTGGCCGAACTAAGTCACATGGCTAATCCAAAGTCCAGGGAGTGAGGTTCCCTCTACCCAGCACGAAACAGTGGCAAAGGTATGTATCGCCATGGAGCCAAGAATTGGGAGCAATCTTTAAATTCCTTCTCTCTGCATTCCCTGCCTAGATAACACCCATCCCCATAGCCTTAATACCACACATTTGCTAAGGATTCCCTCACTTACATTCCAGTCCTACAGCTGTTCCCCAAGTTCTAAACAACCTCCCTGCACCCAGTCTCCACTTGCAGATATCATGCACTCCTCCATGTGAAACTCCTGGTTCCCTGTCCCTACCCCAAAATGGACTCCAGCAGCGGTCCCTCCTTCTACCCCCTGCTCAAACAAGACACAAAGGATCACCTTTGACCTACCTTCTCCCTTACCCCCCAACCAAAGTCAACTCATCAACGCGATGCTGCCTCCATGGCGTGCGTTGCCCTGGTCCGAAGCCCCAGCAGCCCTCACCTGGATGACCGTCATAGCTTCATCATTGCTCTCCCTGCTCTGCGCTTGCCCCTTCGGGCTTCTCTTAACACAGCAACCAGAGTGATACTCAGAAGCTCTAGATCTCCTGCTCCTTACCCCTGATGGTTCCCAGCTCAGAGAAGAACAAAATCCTTATAATGCTCTACAAAGCCCTACATAACCTGCCCCCACTCCTCCGCCTCTGGTGCTCTGGCCCTCACACCTTCTGCTCAGGCCACACCGCCCTCCTTACTGTTCTGCAAACACCAGGCATACACTGGCCTCCGAGCCTTTGCATTTGCTGGTCCCTCTACCGGGAAAGCTCTTCCCCCAAACTTCAACACTGCTAGTGCCCTTGCTTCACCTCCCCAGGAAAACTTCCCCTAACCACCTTATCCAAAACTTCACCCTTTACCCAAACTGTCAGGTCCCCTTCCTTACCACGGTTAAACCAATTACACAATTTACTTGTTTGTTTTGCTTATTTTCTAACTCTAGTAGGGGATAATCTATGCCCCATGGATAATGACCATCCCAGTTGGGCCATGGCTGTCCCTATTCTAGCACTGAAATCACTGTGTCCCAGGAAATCCTTGGAAAACTGGAATGTAGGGCACCCAGAGGGCAGGGGTTTTCTCTATTTTGTTCACTACTCCTTTTTGTGGTGCCTAGAACATTGCCTGGTACTTAATAAATAGTGGTTGAATGAATGAATAAACAGCCACAGTGATCACCTGAAAACTTTAATCAGACCATATCTCTCCCAGGCTAAAAATTTTTCAATGGCTCCACGTTGCACTTCAAACAAAATCTAAACTGCTTGCCCTGGCTACAAAACCTGCTTATGCTGGCGCTTGCCCGCAGCATCTCGTACCTTCTCTTCCAACTCTCCCTGAGCCTGGGGCAGTCTAACCCCCTTCCCACCTCCTCAGGTACCCCAGCCTTCCATGCCTCTAGATCTTTGCTGATTTTCTTGGCCTGGAATACACTTCCTTGGAGGCTCCTGCGCATTCTTCAGTTCAGATGGGGTCCTCAGAGAAGCCTTCCCAGGCCGCCCTCTCTAAGAGCGCCGTCCCAGCCCTCCAGCTCTGCACCCCGTTTATTTCCTGCACACCACTCATCACTAACTGTAATCACTCCTCTTTGCTTATTTGTCTGTTTATGGCCTGCTGCCCACGAGGGCAGGAGCTGTGTCTGTCTCATCCTCTGCCACAGCACCATTGTCTAGAACACACTGACTGCTCTTAATGTCTGCTGCAGCCATGCTCTGTGGTCAGGAAAGGAGTTGGCAAGACTTCCTGCCCAGAGAAAGGAGTTAATTTCACTGGGGACCAGATGGGCTTTTTGAGCAATGAAGGAATTCTTTGCACCTTGTCAAGGAAGATGCTAACTATAATAAAAATAATATATACCATTTATTCAGCACTTAACACGGGCCAGGCACAGAGGTAAGCACCTTCTATGCATCACCTCATTTAACCCCACAATGATCTCATTATTATTTCCACTCTCAAGTAAGAGAACTAAGTGTAAAAGACACTGTCCATTCCCTGCCTAACACCTGTTCTCCACATCCTCTCTGCTCCTAGAACCTCTGCGTGGGATGAGAATGTGTCCAAGCCTGGGTGACAGATCACAAAAATTCTATTCCCTGCATTCCTGGACTCCCTTGCAGCTAGGGGTGGCCATGCTGACAATGTAAATAAGCAGGAGTCTACTGGGGGAGGAAGTATTCTGAGAAAGATTCTATTTCTCCCACATCCTTCTTTTTGCCTTAAAGTGTTGTTGGCGCCCTGGCAGCCAGCTTGTGGTCATGAGAAAACGAGCCCAAGAGTGAAAGCTGTAAGCATGGCAGATCAAAAAAGGAAGGTCTTTGGTATTCCGGTAAATCATCTGAACAAACACAAGCAACTGCCTACCTCCAGTCTTTGCCTTATGTGAGTGAAATAAACCCTATTTGTTTAAGCCACCATTAGCCAAATTCACTGTGACTTGCAACTGAATGCATTTTAACCAATAGACTGGAGGTCAGATAAATCTGGAGAGAATCAAACTTAGAGAGGAGAAGTCCAGTCGGGAGATTGGCTGTGGAAGCCCAGCAATGTAACGACTGGAACTTGAGCCTGGATTTTCTTGTGGTGATCGCAAGTAAACAGATCCTGAAGACATCGATTTTGAAGTCAATTAAAAGACAGAAGGCCAGGGTGCCTGAGTGGGGCAGTCAGGCATCCAGCTCTTGGTTTCGGCTCAGGTCGTGATCTCAGGGTCATGAGAGGGAGCCCTGCGATGGGCTCCACAATCAGCACTGAGTCTGCTGAGGACTCTCCTCCCTCTGCCCCCCCTCCCCACGCTCGCTCTCAAATAAATAAATAAATCTTAAAAAAAAGGAAATACAGAAGGCCAAAAAAGGGAGGGAGGGAGTGTCACATATATTGCCGACCAGGACGTCATGGTGAAATTTCCAAAAATGACAGAGGGAAATCTACAGGGAAGACTAGCGATCAAAGATGCAAGGTTTGTTAGGACAAGGTGTAAAGAACTAACAATTTTTAGTTTCTATCATGCTCCAGGTCCTGCATCAGAAGTTTTACCGTACCAGCCCATAGGGACCTCCCAGTTGCCTTACAGTGCAGGAATCATCTCCACGATAAAGAGGAAATTGAGGCTCAGGGATGAAGTCAAGTGTCTAAGAGCTATAAATTCAAAGCAATCCCAATTAAAAGCTTGACAGGCATTTTTAAAATATAAATTGACAAGCTGATTCTAAAATTCATATGGAAATACAAATGACCTAGAATACCCAACACAACTCTGTGGAAAAGGTTAAACACGGAGGACCAACATCTGATTTCAGAAGTTATTATAAAGTATAGTAATAAAAACAATATAGTATTAAATAAAAAGCTTCTGCACAGTGAAGGGAACAATCAACAAAACTAAAAATCAACATACTGAATGGGAAAAGATATTTGCCAATGACATATCTGATAAACTATGTAAACTATATAAAGAATTTATATAGCTCAACACCCAAATTAAAACATGGGCAGAAGACATGAACAGACATTTCTCCAAAGAAGACACCAGATGCCCAACAGGCACATGAAAAGACGCTCAACATCACTCTTCATCACAGAAATGCAAATCAAAGCCACAATGAGATGTCACCTCCCCTGTCGGAATGGCTAAAACCAACAACACAAGAAACAAGTGTTGGTGAGGATGTGGAGAAAAAGGAACCCTTTGCACTGTTGGTGGGAATGCAAAGTGATACAGCCACTGTGGAGAACATTATGGAGGTTCCTCAAAAAGTTAAAAATAGAATTACCCTATGATCCAGTAACTGCACCACTGGATATTTACCCAAGAAATACAAAAACACTAATTCAAAGCGATACATGCACCTCTATGTATATTGCAGTATTATTTACAATAACCAAATTATGGAAGCAGCCCAAGTGTCCACTGACTGTGAATGGATAAATAATATATGAATATATATAAATGTGAGAATATGTAAATATATATATTTTTATATATTCTCACATACAATGGAATATTACTCAGCCATCAAAAAGAATGAAATCTTGCCATTTGCAACAACATGGATGGAGCTAGAGAGTATAATGCCAAGTGAAATAAGTCAGTCAGAGAAGGACAGATATCATATGATTTTCCTCATATGTGGAATTTTTTAAAAAGATTTTATTTATTTATTTTAAAGAGAGAGAGAAAGAGAGGGTTAGAGCAGGGGGAGGGACAGAGAGAGAAGAAGAGGGAATCTCCAGCAGGCTCAGTGCGCCAAGCCCAACACGGGTCTTGATCCCATGACCCCGAGATTATGAGCTGAGCCGAAATCAAGAGTTGGATGCTCAACCAACTGAGCCATTCAGGTGCCCCGCACACGTGGAATTTAAGAAATAAACCAGCAAAGGGAAAAAAGAGAGAGAGACAAATGAAGAAACAGATTCTTAATTATAGAGAACAAACTGATGATTACCAGAGGGGAGGTGAGTGGGGGGATGGGTGAAGTAGGTGATGGGGATTCAGGAGTGCACATGTCATGATGAGCACCGGGTGTTGTATGGAAGTGTTAAATCACTATATTATACACCTGTAACGAATATTACACTGTATGTTAACTAGCTGAAATGTAAATAAAAACTTAAAAAAATTTAAAGTCCATATTTGATATAAGGTAGAAAGAAAGAAAGAAAGAAAGAAAGAAAGAAAGAAAGAAAGAAAGAAGACAGTATGTGCAAAGATAAATAAATCAACAGAATAGAATAGAGAATCCAGAAATAAAACCATGCATATAAAAACAACCAGTCTCTGATAAAGGCACAAAAGTCATGCCTTGGAGAAAGGACAGCATTTGCAACAAAGAGTGCTGGAGTAATTGGACGAAAGAACTTGGAGTGACTTCGTGCACCACTAATAAAAATTAACTCAAAATGGATCATGATCCTTAACGGAAGAGCCGATACCATACAGCTCTTAGAAAACACAGGAGTAAATCTTCATGACTTTGTGTCACTCATTATTCATAGCAGCTTTGTTTAGAATAGCCAAAACTGGGCAAAACGGGCAAATGTCCCTCAAAAGATGAGTAGATAAACAAATTATGGGACGAGCGTACAACGGAATCCTACCTAGAATCAAAGAAAGCCAGCGACTGAGACAGACGACGGCGTGGATGAATCTCAAGGGAACTATGCTGAGTGAGGGAAGCCAGATGAAAGGAGGACCTACTGGATGATTCCATGTCCGTAAAAGGTTAGAAAAGGCAAACTCATATATAGGAACAGAAAGAAGATCAGTGGTTCCCCGGGGAGGGGAGGGGGAAGGAGGGGCGATAAAGGGGCACAGGAAGTTTTGGGGGTGATGAATATCTTCATTACCTTGATTGTGGTGACAGTTTCACGGGTGTATATATTAAGCCCAAACTTAAGACATTGTTCAGTGTAGTTTATTATAGGCCAATGGTACCTCAAAAAGACTTTCTAAAAAACATCCGAAAGCATGTAGGAGCTCAGCAGAGAAGCCCTTGCCAGATGCCTAGGGCTCAAGAGCAGAGCTCACTCCACCACCACAGGCTGCCCCCAGATGGCCAAAGTCTGTTGGCAGGAGCTGTGTGTGTGAAAACTATGGCTGGAATAGCTGGAATTCTTCATATAAATTCCAGGAAATCCAGGGACTTCTGGGCACCATGTGAAAACACAGGAGGGAAAAAAATGGCTCATTTTCTGAGAAAAATGAAGCATATTTTATGGGGTCATGGAGCCTCTGAAACGCCAACAACCCTTCTTAGTGCTTGTTGGGCTGGGAGTGGGTGAGGAGAAGAGAAGACCCCAGTTCGGCCTGCCCTTTCCAGCCAGGCTCTCACGCAGAGGCAGGCCAGCATCGAGGCTGGCCGATGGAATTCCTGCAGGCATCCAGGGAGGTAGAGGCAGGCTGGTACAGAAGCCCCGAACTCAGAGACGTGGGAAGTCGAGCCGTTCAGCTTAGTCAAAGCAGGGGCGCCTGAGTGACCCCAGGGGAGGCTGTGTCACCTGCGGCCCTCCCTGTTGTCCAGACTGCGGTGAGGGCTGTTCCCAGCCAGGGCAAGCTCTTCTCTGGAGGTAGAGGTGCGCACAGACACTGCCGCGGCCGCCCTGGCAGGGGGCAAGGCAGCAAATCGCGGACCCCGTCTTCCTAACCAGATCAGACTCTATTAGCACCGTTTATCACCTTCGAGCAAGGCCTCTTCCGTTCAGCAGGTACCGGGCATTTCCTATGCCAGGCACTCATCTGGAAGCCCCAGCCCTCATGGAGCTGACACTGCAGTGGGGAAAACAGACCATATGCAAGACAGCTAAGTAAACACACAAAGTGTCAGGCGGCTGGAAATACAGTGCCAAAAAATAAAACAGAGACAGGAGATGAGGAGCAAAGGAGGGGGTGCGGATGCACCTAGGAGAGGAAAGGGGTGGAGTCACAAGGAGTTCTAGTGGGACCCTGTCTTTTCTCTCTGTGGTGGGTTTTTCCCTCAGAGCAGACCACGAAGAATCCAGGTGAACTGTGTTGTTCCCCTGGCAGCTATTACCAAGACCCACTTGTGTCTTTGAGAAGCTTCTGGCAGGAGGAAGACATCATGGCGCCCCCCCCCCCACGCACCCACACTGCCCCTGCCCCACCATAGGTATTCCTGGGGGCTATTCAGCCCTGGGCCCAGCGATAAGCTAACTACCCTCCAAAATTTAGTATTTTCTTCATTTCCCTTCCAAGACTAGTCTCACTAATCCCACCTTCTAACCTCAGGAAGGTTCTTCCCCCCAGAGTCTCATTACTTTGAGTTGTGACCACGTACGTACCTTCCATTTATTCAGGCCTATTTGTCTGCCCACGGTCATGCTGCACAATTCCCATTTCTGGGCCTTTCTCCTAGGCTGCTTCTTGCCTAGAATGCCCTCCAGTTCAAACACTTTTCATACTCAAAGGTGAAGCTCTAACCCACCTATCTCCAGAACCCGTCCCTGCCATGTCAGCCCTCTGAATCCCCTCTTTTTAATCTCCGGCAGCGCACACGTTGAGGCAGTGTTGTCCCGGTGCCTCCCTGTTATCCCCCCAGTGCTAGCCTGGTCCCTGCAGCCAGCGTGGGTGTCCCTCCTGCGTCTTTATGTCTCTGTACCCCTGAGGTGCAAGCTCATGTTAGAGCACACAAAAGCAACGCCACAGATAGAATTCATTTCTCCCTCAGAAACAAGACTTTGCTTTGTCCAAATTTCCTCCTCTCCATCTGAGAAATAGAAATGGTTTGGAAAATTCCAGCAGGGGAGTGTTCAGCCTTATTTGAGTTGTGCAAGTGGGAAAAAATGTGCTTTTCCCCAAATTAACAAATTCCCCAGCCTTTCCTCTGAAAGCAACTCACAGACCTCCCAGCCCAGTGTGTAAGCTTGCCAGAGTCTTCACCTCTCGGAGGAATGAACTGTCCTCCTGTCCATTTGTCTTGTGCACACATGCATTTGTGGCTGAATGAGGATGGAATCAGAGAAGCTGACTGATCTTGAAAATGAAGCATGTGACACGTGGAAGGAGGCAAGCCCTTTGATGCCCATGTCCCCTGGCTTTCCCATGTACTACAGAAACAATTTCTGAGCAGCAGTATGCCCCCTACCTGTCCCTACTCTCCCTCTGTATGTATCCACATTCACTCATCCGTCCATTCGGCACATACTGATTGAAAGTCAAATATGGTTGGCAGTTTCTAAAATGGCTCCCGGTGAATCCGTTTCCTGGTACTTACATTCTTGTGTAATCCCCTCCCCTTGAGTGTGCCCTGGGCCTAATAACTTGCCTCTACTGACTAGGATACAGTCAAAGTGATGGGAAATCAAATTCAACATTAGTTTACAAAAGACAGCAGCTTCCATCTTGCTCAGACTCTCTCTGAGGGTCTTCTTGTTTACTCACCCTGATGAGGTCAGCTGCCACGTTGTGAGACGCTCTAAGGAGAAGCCCGAGTGCCGGGAAATGGAGGGAAGATTCTGGTCAACAGCCTGGCGAGGATCTGAGGTCCTCAGTCAGCAGATTGCAAGACAGCGAATGCTGCCAACAGCCCTGTGAGCTGGAAGCCAGTCCTCCCCAATTGAGTCTTCAGAGAATAGCACAACCACAGCAGCCCTTGTGAGAGAGGCTGAGTGGGGGCACCCAGTCCCCTGCCTCCATGTTCCTGACCCGCAGTCACTGTAAGATAATAAATGCTCTTGTCTCAAGCCTCTGCATTATGGAGTACTTTGTTATGAGGCAATACAGAATTCATACAGGAAGTACGTGCCAAGCACTCCTGTTGGCCCTGGGACATAGCAGAGGACAAAACACGGATCTTTGCCCTCATGCAGCTGAGAATCTAGTAAGGGGAGGCAGATGATAAATAACACAGAAAAGAATCAAGCAGTGAAGGGGAATGGGAAATTGCCACGGTTTCGGGTGGCCAGTGAGGTGGTTGGGGGGAGTGGCAGGGACAGTGGTTGTAGCTTTTTAAATGGGGCGCTTGGAGAGGCCTGAGAAGGTGGCATTTGAGCAGAACCCCGCAGGGAGCGCACGAGCCATGGGCATCCGGGGGAAAAGTGTTTCAGACAGAGGAACAATCTAGAAAGAGTTTTCATTTTGCTCAGCAAAATAAAATTTCGCAAAGGAAAGACTTTCAGCTTCTCTTTTTAGCCTGTAGAAAAATAACTAAACATAGGCAGCCCAGCAGAAATGCATTCCAACTTTCTTCCGGCTCCAGAGAAAGCTCAGAGTCCAGACAGAGGTAAGCTGTGTTTCTATTTTGTTTGTTTCCTGTGTCCTTGATAGAGGCAGTTACTCAGCTTGGCAGGTGGGGCTTTGTGATTTCCAGGGAGGAAGGAGTCTGTCTGATGCCTCTCCGCCCTGCCCCCCACCCTGGCAGTCTTTCCCGCTTGAGGTGAACTACACGGTGTGGGGGCTGGGCTGCTGAGACCCTAGCCCAGATAGACACCGCCTATAGAAGACATGAACTGCCCAATTCACTTGGGGATCCTCAGGGCCACCAGGTCACTTTGGGCCTGACCCTCTCAGGGTCTAAGAATTCCAGCGAGAGCCACTCTGGCTGCCGAACGTTGGTTGGAGCCGGGAGCACTGAACACCACTCACTTGAGTCTGCACAGGCCTTAGCCTAATCTGAGGAATTCATGGGGAGAGCAGTTTACAAAATGTTTTTTGAGTTGCCCTATGAAGAAAGCAGGCCCGATAAAGTTCTTCTGTGGTGTGGGAAAGTGGTTCTCCTTCCCACAGCACCTGCTCACAGGCAGGCTGGAGGCTGAGGCCCTGACCAGAGCTGCCCGATGGGCAACGCTGATTTGTCACAGGGGCTGCCAAAGGCAGCTCTCCTTCTAAAATCTGACCAGAGCCAGATCTGATCCCCTGGCCCCAGGCCGAATTGAATGACTGCCTCTGACTTCTGTCAGACACTGGCTTTACTCGATGCCTCTCACACCCAAGACACAGGGTGTGAACTTTCCACCCAGCCCATGTTATCCAGAAGGGCAGCCTGGCTCTGCAGGGGCCTTACTTTGGCAGCCATCCAGACACAGAGGAAGGATGAAATAAAGACATTTCCAACCAATAAAAATGGGGAGCGTTGCCACTGGGCAAACCCTCATTCAAGGAACACTTACAGAGCAAAAGGAAAATGACCCCACGTGGGAGCATGGAGATGAAGAAAGGAATGGAGAGCAATGACAAGGGTAAATGTGTGGGTAAAACTAAATGAATATTGATGATATGTAAGAAAATCACAATAATGTCTTGTCAGGCTTAAAATACATGGAATGATGGGGCGCCTGGGTGGCTCAGTTGGTAGAGTCCTGACTCTTGGTTTCGGCTGAGGTCATGATCTCAGGGTCGTGGGATCAAGCCTGGTGTTGGGCTTGGCTCTCAGCGCTGAGTCTGCTTGAGATTCTATCTGCCCCCTCCCTCTACCCCTCCCCCTCCCCCTGCCTCAAATAAATAAATGAAATCTTTAAAAAATATATACGTGGAATTAAAATTCATGACACAACGGTAGGAGGGCGGTCATGGAGTTAATGTGTTCCGAAGTCTTTGCCTTGTCCTGGAAATGGTAAAACTAGTAACTTATATTAAACTTCAGTAAGTCAAGGGGTCATATTGTATGAGCCCTGAAAGCAATAATAAAAGATTATATAACTAACAAGCCAAATGGAATGGAATAATAAAAAGTATTTACAAAGCAAGAAAGGAGGAAAAGGGAACATAAAACAAGTGAAACAAATAAAAGACAAACAGTGACATGGTGGATTTTTAGTAATTTCATTAAATATAAATAGGCTAAATGCTCCAATTAAAATCAAAGGTGGTTGGGGCGCCTGGGTGGCACAGCGGTTGGGCTTCTGCCTTCGGCTCAGGGCGTGATCCCGGCGTTCTGGGATCGAGCCCCACGTCAGGCTCCTCCGCTGGGAGCCTGCTTCTTCCTCTCCCACTCCCCCTGCTTGTGTTCCCTCTCTCGCTGGCTGTCTCTGTCAAATAAATAAATAAAATCTTTTAAAAAAAATAAATAAAAATAAATAAAATCAAAGGTGGTCAACCTGGATTTTTTTTAAAGGAAGGCTGACTGGGGGGCATGCACCCTCTTGCCCGACTCCTCTTAGCCTTAACCCTTTTAATATTTGGGATGCTGACCTGATAGTTGGAGCTGCAGTGGTCATCTTGCAACCACGCAGCTCTCTCTAGAAGCTGTGGGCAAAGGATGAAGAAACAGAAAGATAAAAGGAGCCTGAGACACCAAAGATCCTGAGAGGTACTGTAACAACCCTAGGTGACCCACCACCTCCGGATTTCATGTTTTGTGACAGAAAAGTAAATCCCTAACTTCTCCCACTCAGTAGGTTGCCTCTTCATTTTGTAGATGGTTTCCTTTGCTGTGCAAACCTCCTTATTTGGCTGTAGTCCCAATAGTTTATTTTTGCTCTTGTTTCCCTTGACTGAGGAGACAGAGCTAGAAAAATGTAACTAATGCCAATGTCCAGGAGATTACTGCCTATGTTTTATTCTAGGAGTTTTACGGTTTCAGGTCTCATATTTAGGTATTTAATCCATCTTGATTTTATTTTTGTGTGTGGGTGTAAGAAAGTGGTCCAATTTCATTCTTTTGCATGTGGCTGTCCAGTTTGCCCAACACCTTTTGTTGAAGAAACTGTCTTTTCCTCATTGTATATTCTTGCCTCCTTTGTCATAGATTCATTGACCATATATGCATGGGCTTATTTCTGGGGTCTCTATTCTGTTCAGTTGATCTATGTGTTTATTTTTGTGCCAGAAGAAAAAGGAACCCTCATGCACTCTTCGTTGGTGAGAATGTAAATTGGCACAGCCACTTTGGAAAACAGTATGGAGGTTCCTCAAAAATTAGAAGTACCATGTGATCCAGGAATTCCACTACTGGGTATTTACCCAAAGAAAACGAAAACACTAATTCGAAAAGATATATGCACCTTGTGTTTACCGTGGCATTTTAAAAAAAGATTTATACAATTTATTTATTTGAGAGTAAGAGAGCTTGTGTGCTCCTATGCATGCATAAGCAGTGGGGGGATAGGGGGCAGAGGGAGAAGCAGACCCACTGAGCAAGGAGCCCCATGCAGGGCTTGATCCCAGGACCCTGAGATCATAACCTGAGCCAAAGGCAGACACGTAACCTACTGAGCCACCCAGGTTCCCCCCGGCATTTTCTTTTACAATAGCCAAGTTATGGAAGCAACCCAAGTATCCATCCATAGATGAATGGATAAAGAAGATGTGATATACACACACAACGGAATATTACTCAGCCATAAAAAAGAATGAAATATTGCCCTTGTGACAACATGGATGGACCTAGAGGGTGTTATGCTAAGTGAAATAAGTAGATAAAGATAAATACCATACGATTTCACTTATATGTGGAATCTAAACAAACAACCAAAAACCAGAAACAGAAATAGAATCATAAAACAGAGGATAAACTGGTTGTTGACAGAGGGGAAGGGGTTAGGGGGATGGCTGAAATATGTGAAAGAAATTAAGAGGTGCAAACCTCCAGTTATAAAATAAATAACTCGAGAGGATGAAGAGTAGGGCATAGGGAATATAACCAAAGATAGTGTAGTAATGCTGTATGGTGACAGATGGACTGCACTTACCATGGGGAGCATAGGGCACCGTACAGAATCGTCAAGTCACTGTGAATGTCGTACACCTGAACCAATATAACACTGTATTTCAACTGTACTTCAATAAAAATAAAATAAAATAAATCCCTAACTTGTTTAAGCCACTCTTTGTGTGGTGTCTAACACTCACACCTAAGTACAATCCCTGATACACAAGGTTTAGGACATTACATCTGCAAAACTCACTCAATGTCAGATACTAACCTTAAACCAATTAAACCCACTGGACTGTGTACCATGTAAAGCCTCTAACGAGCACAGTGTGACCTCACTCTAAGAGCAGAGGCCACTTAGACCAATTAGACCTCAGGGGAGTTAAATGGACTGAAACCAGTCCCACAAATACCCCATAAGTGCTCATCTTACAACCAGAGGGATGTTGCTATCGTGCTTTATAAGCAACTGAAATGAGTTGCAGGGGGTGCGATTTCCTGTAGGCAGCCAACAATTATAAAACAATACGGATCTTGCCATGGCAAGAACAAACGTCCACGAGTTTATTCCATTCATTCAACAGTAGTTACACAGCACCCACCCTGTGCCAAATGTGGCTCTAGCCATCAGGGATACAGCAAGGAACAAAACACGAAACTCCCCAGCCCAGCGCAGTTTGCATGCTAGTGAGGGAGACACACAATAAGCAAATACGTAAGAGAGATTAATTGCATGTAGAAAGGCAAAAAGTTAATGCAGGCAAAGTGGAAGGAAGAGAACAGGGAATGAGGTAGGTTGTGATTTAGATGATGATTCTTTAGTACGATCGGGGAAGGTCATACTGGAAGATGATATTTGATAAGAGACCTGAAGGGAGTGAGTGGGGGACAAATAACAAGGTAAAAAATGTTTCAATCA
Source organism: Ursus maritimus (assembly GCF_017311325.1). Classification (NCBI taxonomy): domain Eukaryota; kingdom Metazoa; phylum Chordata; class Mammalia; order Carnivora; family Ursidae; genus Ursus; species Ursus maritimus. Next base: position 27,862,715 of record NW_024424453.1, read on the forward strand.
GCTTGAGCCAAAGCAAGAGGAAAGATTCAGGAGGGATATAACTTGTCCTCATGAATGGCTTTGACCCAGGGTGTTGTGGCTGCAGAACTGCCCTTGAGTCTTAGCGAGGGGGAAGGTGGCAGGTGGGAGGTCCCACTGCTACCTGGTGTGAGGTGAGAATTTAGAGAACTGCTCTGTGGAGAGGGTATTACTCCGTGCACATCCTGGATACCATTACAAAGAATGTTCTATTTCATGCTCCCAACAACCCTCTGTCCGAGTTAGGCTCTGTTGCGATGCTGGTTTTACAGAAGAGGAGAGGCAGGCTTGTCTTTTTGTCCAAGGTGGCAAAGCACGTGAGTGCAGGGGGAGGCTTGCTGAGTTGCTGCCATCAGCACTGCACGGGCGCACCCCTCCACCTCCAGGAAATGTCGTCAGGGTGACATGCAGGAAAAGCAGGGGCTGAAGGCAGCGTGGAAGGAAAGGAAAGGGAAAGGAGACCCAGAAGACTTGCCTCCCCCTCCCACGTTGGAAGGCCTGGGCTGAGCCTGTCCCTCATCTCCTGACTGTGGCATTGATAGGGGTTTGGGGGGCCCTGGGGGCAGTGGCAGCAGAGGTGCAAGGGACAACTGGCCAGGTCTCAGCATTAAGGGCTTCCCAGCTGCAGAGATCAGGGGCTTTGCTCTCAGCTCTGCCATACCCCACCCCTGCACCCCACTCCTCCATCCCTACCACTACGCTGGACCTTCCTCCCTTGGCCAGTTGTTCCTCACTGAGATGAGACGGCTTTCTTGGCAGCACCTTTATAGGACCCTGACCCCAAAGGAGGGGTCTGGAATGTACAGGGGACATTACCTCTCCTGGGGAGAATTTACGGGAGGTCTCTGTCTATCTTCCTGCCTTCTCCTTCCTGCAGCCAATGTACCTATGTTCCCTCTGGCCTCAGAGGAAACTCTCCTTGTGCCTCTCCAGGGTCACTCCTTTGTCCCAGTGCTGGTTTTCACGTCTCCTCCACCAGCAGCCACTCTGGATCTGGGCTGCGGTTAGAGAAGGGTTTGCCAAAAGGATATGAAAAAGCAGACCAGGCAGCCAAGACCCACTGGGCTTCCAACAGAGTTTAAGCAAGGGCTAACCTAAATGTGGGCTGCGCTGCCCCTGTTTCCAGCTCTAGAGCTCTCTTATTTTCCACCAGGATGATAGACTCTATACTGTGATTTGCCCACGCCTGATACCTCCTAAGATCAGTCTCATTTCTTTTAGACTGTCTTTGCTTATATGGGTGCCTCAAACAAATACAGGGTTTCTTTCCTGCAGGGCTTTTTAGGCGCTTCATACGGGTTGCTGCCATTGTGAATCTCTAAGATAAGAACCCTGTTTATGGAATCTCTCTAGCACATCTGACCACAGGTTTCGGGGAGCAGCTCACAGGGCAGCACCCACACAGCACACCATGAGAGCTTCTGCACAAAATAAGCCAGATAGTATGATGCCTTCCCAGTGACTCCAGTGCCCTGCGCAAACAACAGAACTGTTCAATGGGGCTGAAAGGTCATTGCTCTGCCCTCAGGAGGCAGTCAGGTTGGGCGTGGGAGAGGCGATGTTCTCCCGGCCATCCCCTTCTGTGAATGCACAGAGAGGAAAGGGGCAAGGGTGGAAGGGAGCCTTGTCCTTGTCCTGGATACCCAGGTTCAGTGAAGGTAGGGTGGCATCGAAATGGCATACCACATGCCTCCTGGAGCCCCGGCTCAGCCCCTGGACCTCTAAATCCCCTCTTGTTGAAAGAGCCTCAAGTCTTCTTTGCAAGGTCTTGGTGGCAGCCCTGCGGTACCAGGGTAGCAGAGTACCATGTGTCCTCTAAAGGCCGGCCAGCCGTCACAGAAGCACCCGGACTCCAGGCTCACCCTGCGCCACTGTTTGGGAACCCAGCTCACAGCAGGGAAAGCAAGCCCTGAAGTCGTAGGACCAGTTGAACAACCCTGCGCTTGCCAGCTTCCTGCCCCCAAGTGCCCACACCAGTCCTGACAAGGTCTGGAATGAGCCTCCTCAGTGAGAAAAATCAAGAGGAGGCTGAGTCCAACCAAATGGGGAGGAGAGAGTGCGCCTTCACCCTGGCTCTGCTCCAAACCTGCCTACTGGGCAGGAAAGAGAGGGAAGGAGGAAACCTGACCCCTCAGCAAAAGAAGTCAGGAGAGGAGAAAGCAGGAGAGGGATGTCAACAAAATTCTGGAAAATGGAATGCGGACAGATGAGGGTTTAGCTTTCTCCCCACAGTTGAGTGTTTGGGGAGGGGAAGAAGCAAGCTCAGCAGAGCCTCGGATAATCTTAGCAAATGGAGCCACCGGCCACATCCAAGTCCGGGGCGAGGGTGAGGCTGAAACCAGGTGGGCTGGTTGAAGGCTTCATGAAGAGGAGGTCCCCTCCCTTGCCACATGAGAAGATCAGCATCTTGTTCTGTACCGCTCTCCTCCCTCCACCTCTGCTGCCAAACCCAAGAGACCGAAGGTGGTGTGTTGGGGGGAGGGGTCTGGCGTAGCCCATTCCTCCCAACCCCCTTCTGCTTCCCCTCCCTGTTCTGCTCTCAAAACACTGGCTGCCAGGCAGGAGATTCCGAGGGTCCTTCATGGGAAACTGGCCGAGGGAAATGACCTACATAGTCTGCTATTTGGGGGTCCCCATCATCAAAGCCAGAACCTTATCCCATCCTTTTTTTGTGAGACTCTCCGAGAAACCAGCTCTGCATCCACAGATGCCTCCTTCTTAAATAGGACCAGACAGCCAAGAATCAAAGTCATTTGAGGGAAGCCTTAACTACGAGAAACAGAGACCAAAACAAACAAACAGAAAAAATGAACTCCAAGGAAACAGAGATAATGTGAAGATTGGAATAAGAAAACAATTTTCATTATAATTACTACTCCCAGAGAGATAGGAGAAGATAATTAATTCATGAAACAAGATGATATTATAAAAGGGAACACTGGATTAAAAAGAGCTCTTGAAAATTAAAAATGATAGCAAAAATATAGAAGGGTTGAAATTTCCCAGAAAAATAAAAGATAACGGGGGGGGGGGGATCACTTAAAATTTAGAGAATTGTTTTGGGAGTTCTAACATCCAAATAACTGGAGTTCCAAAAAAGAGAGCAGTTACGCTGGAGAACAGTAACAACAAAGCCATGGGGGAAACTACTCAGCACTTAGGGACATGAGGTGCCAGACTGCAGGGCCCACAAAGGGTGCAGGACAAAGGACAAAAACATATCAAGGCACAACACTGGGAAATTTCAGAACACCAGACATGCAGAAAAAAATCCTCAAAGCTGGGCACCTGGGTGGCTCAGTTGGTTAAGCATATGCCTTAGGCTCAGGTCATAATCTCAGGGTCCTGGGATCAAGCCCTGCATTGAGCCCCGCATCAGGCTCTCTGCTCAGCGGGGAGCCTGCTTCTCCCTCTCCCTCTGCCTGCCAGTCCCCCTGCTGGTGCATGCTCTCTCTCTCTCTCTCTCTCTGTCAAACAAATAAATAAAATCTTAAAAAGAAAGAAAGAAAGAAAGAAAGAAAGAAAGAAAGAAAGAAAGAAAGAAAGAAAGAAAGAAAATCCTCAAAGCTTCCAGAGCAAGAGAAAAACAGTTTAAATCCAGGGATCAGCAATTAGAATCACATCATTGTTCTCAAGGGCAACAAGGGAAGCAAGAAGACAATGAAGCAACCCTTTCCAATACAGACAGAAATGATTTCTAACCCAGAGTTTTATACCCAGCCAAGTAACAATGCCGGATGAGGGTAGAATGAAAAGGTTTTAATACACAAAAGATTTTCCCCCTCCCACAAATCCGTTCTTAGGAAACTACTGGAAGATAAAGACAAGGAATCTGGGAAACAGGGAAGCAAACAGACGAGAAGTGGGAGAAGGGCCTGTGATGGAGATGAAGGGAGGTCTCAAGATGAAAGCTGTTCGGTGAGACCAGACAGCAACCCCTCCCAGCTCACCAGAAGGGAAGCTGGAGACCAAACGGCCCGGACGCAGCAGCCCACCACAGGCATGGAGTGGAATTTTAGGAGTCTGTCTATCCACTTGGGCACAAGTTAATGCTAAATATACAGCACACCAAGCAAATGAAGAAGAAGGCAGATATTTAACTCCAGTAAAAACAAAAGGTGTGTAAGGAGCATGGCACAGCATGTGTTCAGCTATTAATACTATTTAAATAGTCACAATAATAGAAACACTGAATAGTAATTCAACCAAAAAATGGCATGCGGCCACATCAAGAGAATGGAGGAAGAGGGGCACCTGGCTGGCTCAGTCAGTGAAGCATGTGACTCTTGATCTCTGGGTTGTGAGTTCGAGCCCCATGTTGGGCATAGAGGTTACTTAAAAATTAAATCTTTAAAAAAAAATTTTTTTTAAAAAGAGGGAATGGAGGAAGAGAAATGTGCATGTGTATAAGTGTGTGTATGTGTGTGTGTGTATGGAGTGTGGTGTGTAAGAGAGCTATATGCTAATCTTTCCTAGTAGGAAATAGTAGATAATACCTAAAACAGAAACACCATGAAATACAGGGCACTGCTTTTTACATTATACTGCTCTCTGACTTTTTAATTTTTTTCTTTTTTATTGAGGTATAGTTGCAATAATAAACTACACCTATTTAAAGTACACAATTTGATGTTTTGGCATATATACAGCACAAAGGGTCCCCTTGTGATCCCTCCTTCCCAGGATTACTCCTGGAGAAGGACATATGGGTGGCTGGAGCTCAGTGGCTCAACATTTCCTGCTTCTGTTTTAGTGAACGAGGGAGTCTGTGCTTCTAGTGCAAGTTCCCCATATGCCAGCCTGGGGAAGACACTCACAGTCCATCTTGGCCTTCAGCTCAAGAAGCACCTCCTCCAGGAAGCCTGCCATGACACCCTCCCTGTGTGTATAGTACCTTCTTTCAAGGTGGAGCTGTCCGCTCTCTAGTGTACTACCCTCCTTCTCCCCTGCACCCAGTGACCTGTGCATGTGCAAGCAGGGAGACCTCCTTCCATTCACAGGGCCTGGCTCAGAGCAGGTGCTCAGGAAATTGTAGAATGAATATATGAGATGCAAAAAAGAAATGCATGGAAAGATGAATAGGTGAGTAAATGCAAGGTATTTCCCCATCGTCGATGATTTAAGGTTGTTTTGTTAAAGATGGGTGGTATCTCCTTAAGGACCATGCAAAAGCCCAGGAGAGGCTGAAATAGGAGGAAAGCTCAGAAACACAACTGGAGCTATTCACCCATTCTTGGAGGAGCCTGGGAGACACCCGTCCCCTTTATGAAACCCTGTTCCAAACAACCCCCCATCGACCCTTCTCAAGTATCCAGGACTCACCTTGGGAGCCCTGGGAGGAGCTAACTGAAGAAGCTGGAGATGAGGTTCACTAGGGGGCACCCTTTCATCACACTGGCCCTGCCCCAAAGGCCACAGAAACTTGCCCTGGGCTCTTTTCTACAAGGACCCTGCAAGGCCGCGGGGCGGGGGTTTGGAGGAGGCTCTTTACGTGCCCTGCAGCCTCTTGCCAGTAACAGAGAGGGTCTTCCCAAGTAGCAGCAGCGCGTCCACCAAACCGGGACCCACTCAGTACAAGGCAGCTTTGCAGAAAAGGCAGGAATTTGGGGTCACATCAATGTTTCAGAAAGATCTTCCCTTCTTTACTGCCTTGAACGTGCCAGTTCTTAGATCCCCAGCCCCAGCATGACAGCTGCTCAGGTAAGAATAAACTGAAGGGTACACTCTTGTGGTTTATCTGCTTATTCACAGGACTGAGGACTGTGGAGATTCTGGGCTGTTATAGCCCCAGAGCAGGCGGAGGAAATGGGAGCAGTGTTCAGAGCTCCCTCCCCAGTGTGGGACCGCACCACCTGCAGGAATCATCCCAGCCTTGGGCTTGCGGGAACATCAGAAGTCGGGGGGGGGGGGCACAAAGGAAGACTAGAAGACTAGGAAGAGCTCAAGTGATATGTGCAAAGCCTGGAAAGTCAGGGCTCCTTCATTTTTTAGGACAGCACTCTCTTACCTCAACCACTGTGGGGCTTAATTTCAACATTGCTCCTAGTCTGGAGGAATTACTTACCCAAACACACAGACTCCGTGAGGCAACCCATGCCTGATGGCGATTCTGGGCTGATACCTGGAGTGGAAGGGAAGGGAGTGGTAGGAGAGGATTGGGGAAAAAACCTGGATGGGGAGGGCACAGAGAAGGGGGAATGCGGAAGAACAAGGAGAAGAAGGCTCTTAGCTTGGCTCTTGGAACTGGAGCATTGGAACTCCCATCCCCATGTCTAGGTTCTTCCTGTGAATTTGCTACCCACTCCTGATTCTGGTGGGCTTCCTGTTTCCCATAACCTGCCCCAGTAAGTGTCCAGGGGAGGCTGGAAGGGAGAATTCACAACCAGCAGACTCTTCCTTTGATGTTGCCACCTGGACCCTGGAGCCCCTACTCCACCAATCAACGATTTGGGAAATGAGGAGACCATTGTCTTTCCAGCTCCACGGTGGTTACAGCCCAGCTCAAAACCCGCCTTCATATCCCTGTCGGGTACAGCAGGACACATTGCCAGACTGAGGCATATCACAGGCACAGACCCAAGCCTGCGCCCAGGTCTAGGCTAAGGAGGATCCCTTGCTGAGCCCCGTATACGCCCATGATGCAACCACACCCCTAGGAGCTGAACTCTCCAGAGCAAAGGCATCAAGACCGGCTTACCTGAGAACTGGGTCACCTCTGCATCTTTCCTGGGCAAGATTCCAGAACCAGTCAGCCACACTGTCATCTGGGAAGAATCATTACCAGCAGGGGGAGGGGTGTAAGAGTGAAGGGGACAAGATAGGAGGAGAGGGACAAAGCTGGGGGGAAGAAATCACCGGCTCACTAGCTGAGCCTCTCCTCCCCTCCTCTAAGTGAAGATGTATGTACTAGCTGGCTGGCCAACCCGGTGCCCACCAGCGCACACCTGCCTCTGGCACTCCTGAGCCGTGGTGACCCTTTCACCCAACCACCTTGCACAGCCGGTGTGGCAACCTGCTCAGGCACACTTCACTGAGGCCCCTGGCTCTGCCCTGCCTGGGAGGCCCTGCCCTCCGTCCTTCTTACAGAGAGAAGGAGAAGAGAAGGAGAAGGAGAAAGAGAAGAGGAAGAAGAGGAAGAAGGAGAAGGTGAATGTGGAGGGGAGGAGGGGGAGGAGAAAGCAATGTGTATACATTTTCCACCCAGGTTTTGGGATTCCTCCCCCTTCCTGCTGCTCTGGGACACAGAGGTGAGTACTCACAGAGGCCCATCCAGATCTGCAGCAGGGATGTACGTCCTTGACTCTAGCAGCCTTGAGTAGCCCCCCCTTTTTAAAAAGATTTTATTTATTTATTTGACAGAGATAGAGACAGCCAGCAAGAGAGGGAACACAGCAGGGGCACTGGGAGAGGAAGAAGCAGGCTCCTAGCGGAGGAGCCTGATGTGGGGCTTGATCCCAGAACGCCGGGATCACGCCCTGAGCCGAAGGCAGACACTTAAAGACTGCGCCACCCAGGCGCCCCTGAGCAGCCCCTTTCTTCAACCATTTCAAGAATGTTTGTCAAGCATTTTGTCAGGTGCCCCCCTCCAAGTGTCCCTGAGAGATGGGACTGTACCATATGACCTTTCCCCTGATTTTGCAACCCCAGAGTGCACGTGTCCCTGCCTACTCTCAGACCTCCACCAAGTGTCTCCAAGAATGCTGTCCACAGGGTAAGGCCATCTGAGGACCTCTTCTTCTCTCTTCCTTTTCATTTCTAAAATTTCTACCAAGTGTATCTAGTTGGGACAGTGGCATATTGGCCTTAGCTTCTCTTTGTAAGATGGGCCTTGGATGGACAAATATCCCTTAGCTTGGCATAAATGACTTATTTTCTCATTTGTCTCAGAGCCAGTCATTATTTGTAATGCAATATTTGGCTAACGAGTAAATCACACACACATACACACATTTTTGGGGAGGGATTTATTAAAAATTAACAATGTCCCTGGCTAGCAAATAGCTCTTTGAACTTACAAAGTTTTCTTGTCCCTGGTCTCTCCAGCAAATCTGGGACTTGTGAACTCCATGGTGAGGGAAGGAGCAGAGGACCCTACTGAGGGGTAGGACTGAGCCTTGACTCTCCCAGTGGACAGGGGCATGAGTCCCCACATGCAGATTTGGGAGGCCCGGTGTGGTCAGGGCTCTGGAACCGCACCTGGAACTGTGGGCATAGAGAAGAAAGGCGGCGGGGGGGGGGGCGGTAAGGGCAGGTGGGCACAGTGTGTCTGAAAAGGTGTGTGCCAGCACAGATGGACCAGCCCAGTGGATAGTGGGGGAGTTAAGGGTCCTAAGGAGAGAGGAAAGCACTTCATCCGATGAAGAAGAGCGCGAGCAACAGAGGTAGACGTCAGGGAAGGCCCCTGACCGGCAGGGGTGTAGGGGGAACAGAGAGACTGGAAGGGAGAGAGGAGGGTTCCCAGGGTCTGCCCCGTCACTCTACAGGGAGCCTGGATCCTGGTGGCAACGGAAGGGTTTTGAGAATGAAAAACTGAGCAGCCAATGGTTACCTGGCGTCATCACTTCTGCTCTGTGTGACCCTGGGGCAAGCTAATTAACCTCCCCGAGCCTTGGTTTCCTCATTTATAACACAGGGATGATAACAGAACTCCCTGGGAGGATGATCTGGGAGGGCTGACAGGAATGACGAGGCGAAAAGCGGGTGGTGGCTCACCGTGCGCTCTGCGGAAATTTAGGGGTGCCCATTAGTACCTTTTTCCGGAAGAGTCGGACAGAGCGCCTGGCGGCGGGTGATTCAGTTGCTTATAGGTGGATCAAATTAACCGGAAGATTTTCAACCCAGATTCACACTTCCTGTGGAGACAGGCCCTAAAAGAGCGGTCGAAGGTGTTTGTAAACAATACCAGGGCAATTCAAAGGTTGCCGTCGGCGGTGAAAGCAGTGGGGGTTAGGGAAGAGACTGGAGCTGGAAGCAGTCTCCTCTGCGCCCGGGGTAGGGTTCAAGCCAGGCTGGTGTGGACATCTTTGCAGTCTTCCTCCCCTTGTGTACACACACACACACACACACACACACACACACACACACACACACACCAGCCCCTCTCCCGCAGCAAACCCAGAACCCCTCAGGGACACACGATTGTCCATCTTCGGGTGTAGTCCCGCGGATAGGAATGAAGTAGTGAGTGGATGGAGGGGAAGGGTTTGGGGGACGGTAATGGCCGAGGGGATTCGTCCCCAGCAGCCCCGAAGGCAGAGCGTGGCGCTGGGGTAGGGAGGCGGGAGAGGCGCAGCGCGTCCTGGAGGGCTCCGAGCCGCCCGGGAACCGAGCTCAGGGGCCGGGTACCCGGCCCGCAGCGCCGCCTCCCGGGAGGAAGGCGGGGGCCGGGAGGAGGGAGCGGGAGGAGGCGGAGGGCGGCGGAGGGCGGCGCGCTGAGAGGTTATTTGTGGTTCGCTTTGATCCCGAGGGGGAACCTGAAACTCTCACATTCCTGGCATAGCAGCCGCCTCCGGCGCGGGCCGACCCTGGGGCTGCGCGCTGGGGCCCGAGCGGCCAGAGCGTCGGCGCCACCGCCGAGTGCACACCTCCGCCGCCTAGCTGAGCCGAGCCGGGCCGGGCCGGGTCGTCGGGTCTGACTACGCCGAGCACCCGCGGGCCGCCGCGGTAAGGAAGGCGGCTTGGGCGCTTCGGGGAGCGCGCGGGCCGGGAGAGACGCGTCCAGCCGGAGCCAGAGCCCCGCGCAGCCCGCCCTTTTCCGGGAGCGGGAGCCCGACGCACCAAGCGTCCTCAGGGTGAAGTGCGCCCTTTCGAGGAAGCCGCAACGGCGGCCCGGGGCAGTTCCTCGCTGCCGGCGCCGCGCGGTGCGCCTGGGTCGGGGGCTCTGGCTGGCGCGCCGGTCCCCTGGGGCGGGGGGAGGGGGCAGCCTCTGGGGAGAGCCGGGTCCTCTGTTTTGCGTCGTGGGCTGGGGAGAGGGGCGCGGAACAGGGCAGGAGGCGCCGCTTCGAGTTCAAGTTGCAGGGCCCTGGGGTTGAACTGGTTAAGTGGGGATTACAGGTGTCTTTGCCCCCAACTAGTCCAAGAATTCCTCTTTGTCTTCCTTGGAAAATCCTCTCTGGAGCCACGGAATGGCTCTCACTTAGAAAGAATGCAGCCGGCCGTCCAGCCCGGTGACGTCAGCGTTGGAGCATTTGGAAAACAAAGAGGGCTCGGGAGGCTGGGAGGGAGGCGGACCCGCGACGCTTAAGACCTCCGTGGGCTACCGGCTACCCTCGCCTGCTCGCTTTAGGCGCACCGGCGGCCTCTGGGTGTTCGTGGTCGGCTTGGAGTCCGGGTAGGGCGGGATCCCGGGCTGGCATGCAATCTGATTTAGAGATCTTTGCTTGGATTCCTTAGGCGAGCGTGAGCCCCAGCGAGAGCCGGAGTTGCGAGCTTACTTAGGAAGGGGTGGCGGTGGTTGCAGGGAGCCGGGTGCGCTGGTGCAGCAAAGGTGCATGGCCGGGGTGGTGGTCCCAGATTTTAGTAACGGCTCAGCCGAAAGAATGTGCATCTGAGGAGTCTGACGAGGACAGAGAGGCCCCGGAGGTGTTCCCCGCTCCCAGGCGCATTGCTGCTGGAGGAGACCAGGAATCTGTCCAGAAAACTCTGCATTCCCCCCCCCCCCCAACTCCGTCGTTCTCAGCAGGAGTCAGCCCAGACGGATTATTTTAGGAAATTCCCCGCGGATGAAACTCTAGGGCGAACTGATTGCAGTTTGTTTTGCCTCTGGTAACTCTGGAGTCTTGCACCTCCACACCTACTCTGTGTAGGGAGAGAGGTGACAGGATTGGGTGTCAAGAAGGATGGGTACAGAGATGCCTTTCAGACGCATCTCCCTCTCCTCATTTCTGGGCAGCCAGGAGGAAGGAGGAGATTGCCAATGGCTGCTCTGCCAACCTTCTGAACCCGGAATGCAGCA